>NC_041394.2:128354535-128522035 GCF_900747795.2 Erpetoichthys calabaricus
CCTCAAAACTCTCCCAATCATGTCTAATTGGCTAAAATACCTTTTCCTATCCTCTGCAGTGTGCTGAAAAAACTATCTTTCAAAATATTAAAATCCTAATCACCAGCACACACAGTTTAAACTTGTTCACAAACTGTACCCTACTCCCGGAGATGCCATCTAATGGGACTGGGGTTAGATCCCCTGTGTCACTTCTGTTCGCTTGGAGTCCCTGGCACTTTTCTTCACAATTTCTGGGACTGCCCCCTGGCTGTGGTTCTCTGGCTCTAGGTAGCAGAATCCCTCTCTACAAATTTGCTTTCCCTATTATTTTGTCCCCTTAAGTCCTTCTCCTCCGAGACTTCACTTCTCTCACTCTCTCCCAGCAGAAGCTGTTAATGACTGCGACCACTGCGGTTAAATTGCTTTAAGCCTCTCACTGGAAATTTGCTGCCCTTGTCTCTCCTACTATCTGGAAGTCATCTTTTTACAATCTTCTCCTTCTTGAACTTTCAGTGTCTCAGATCAACAACTCTTCTGGCTGTACTATCTGCAACTGGCTTCATTCCTGTGAACAGCTTTCCTTGCAGTTTTTTTGTTGTTGTTTACTTCGTCCTGCACTCCTGCGTGGTGTGTGTGCCACTGTATTTGCCAACTTTTTTTCCTTTGTTGTGTTTTTGTTTAAACAGTTTGTTCTTATACAGCTTAAAATCAGTTATTTTTGGTTTTCTTTGACTATTTCCATTTCTTGTTATCAATAAAAATTTGATAAAAAAAAAAAAAAAAAAAAACTGATTTATTTAAACATTTAAAGAATATATGCGATTCCTCTAAAACATTAGTCTAATCTGAAAAGCTAATGACAACATTCAGCCAGGTACTAGCAAAAAGATGGAGGAATGAAAATATGCTTTTGGTAAATATGCAGTCTTTTTGCAAGCGATTAATGATCGAGATGTGTTAAGTTAGTTGATAAGGTTACAATAATTTATTATGAAGCATGAAGGTTTTCATGAAGGTACCTCAATTATTTTCTGTAATTAAATGCTTCTGCACAATTTCCTATTGTTCTGCTCTGTTTGTTGCCTACAAATTTCACAATACTTATGGATCAATGAAACCTACTGTCTGTTTTCGACTCTAAAGTTCAGTCTATTGTTTATAATGACCGTGCACTTTTATTAATCCAGAGTACTCTATCATATATTTTCTACAAACAGAATCCATTCACTTCTAAAACCTTTGTTAGCTGGAAAGCTGCAACAACTGGAACATCTCCTAGTATAAGTATTATTCCCTAAACATCAAGAAAACTAAAACTTTGTGTTTCAAAAGGATGTCGGGATCACTCGTTAGCTCTTATTCTGCTCCATTCGGAAAGCTAAAAACATAAAACTGTCCAACAATATCCACTTTCAATTTGGCTGGATACAAGAGGCTGCTCTGCGCAGATTCTGTTTAATGCTATAGTATGTGGTGCATTTAGCAGGTGTTGCAATGAAGAAATCTGGGAAAATATGAATGCAGTTATTTTCAAATATAATCTCCTTTTTCAGTCTGAGAAGGGACAAAGTTTTCTTTAGCCTGCAGTTTGTCAAAACAAACAATCAAGGTTTTTGGTTTTGAGGCATTCAATCCATGTATACAGCAGGCTGCTGAGATCTTGGTTTCCAATTAGAACTCCTCTCTAGTAATGTTAGACAATAGTCAGCTGTGAATTTCACTGGGTTTGGACTCAAGTTTTTCAGTGAGACCTTCGATTCTGATGTTGTTTCTTCTATACCTTGTCAGCTTGTCAGTGTGCACTTTGCATACTGATGTTACAGCTGTTGCTTTTCTGTCAGTGGTAGATGTTAATTGTTCAACTATTTCAATACGTAAACATTTCCTTAACATCTTCAAGCTGAGCAGCAAGTACTCTAGTTTTGCTCTCTAGCTTACTCGTTTTTCCTGTATTTTTTCTAGAATTCATGTAAAGGCTGAAGTTAAACTTATTACTTCAATCATTACCTTAAGCTCGGAAAGTGTGTTTCGGTCTCCTCCATGTTCCATTGTGAGTCTGTTTGGGGTTGATGCTGCTGACTCACAGCGGGCATTAGCTGCAGTTGACAGCGGGGATAAAAGGGCCATACTCAGTTCCAATGATCCTCCTGCAATTGATGAATTCTCCTTGCCCACCTCCCTCACAGTTTCACTCCCACTTCTGCTTTCGGCTGGAGCCGATGCTGCAGTGTAAGGTCATGGCAGATCTGTTCCTTCGCCTGTCTGTTCCAGGTTAGTCTCTGGTAGGCCCATACAGTGAACTTGAAGCCAGTTTTGACTTTGACAAAACTTTATCTGCCTTACCCTTACCCTTTTCCTTTTCTTTCTGAACCCTTTGTTTGATGTTCATGCTTATTTATACTTGTGTATAATGTAAATAACAGGATACCACAGAATGACAGCAAAAGGTGGAAGCTCAGCTCTAGATGTCCATCTCACAAAATGGACGAAGACCAACTGCCGTTAGTCAGTGGTATGGCAAGTCAAAGAAGATTATGCTTGCAACATGGACTATTTGTAATGTGGCATTTGCCGTAACTATACATTCTATTTCCTTTTCAGCCTTTTTTTTTTTTTTTTTTTAAATAAACTTTGTGTTAAACTTATTATCGTTACACATATTATATTGAAATCTCTTCCATTGAATATATGAACTTTTTGGAAACCACAAAATAAACTAGCTATTTACAGTGTATTTTTTTTCAGTTCATATCCTTGATTTATTGTTTTGGGAATGATACGTTACTATGATCCAACCTGGTCAGACTGGCTTTATTAAGTCCTATGATACATTATCTCAGTCTCCATGGGAACTGTTTAACTTCACTCCCTAGGTTAATTGTACTGGGACTGTTTAAAATCATATTCTAGGTTTATTATATTTTAGACCTGTTAGGTGAGAGAATACTTTTTTTCTCTTTAATTTGTGATTCAGGCCTTTAAACATTCCAGCTCACAAAGTTAACTGCCCGGTCATGGAGACATTGATTCTGAGTTTTTGATGTCATTTTGTAGTCTTAACTGAAAATGAGACAGCTCTGACCTAAATTTCCAATTTTCCCAGGAGTTATTGCCATGAAGCCTATTGTTATGTTGGCACTTATCATTATAAGGATTGAAAGGACAGATTCGATATAGCTTGCTCTCTCCCCCCTCCCCCCCCCATTTTGCCTCCCCACTTGAGGCTGGACCCCACTTCACAAAGTCCCAGTCCTCTGACATACCTAGAGACAGAGCACGTCCAAAACAAAACAAGCCCCCCAGCAGCAGCGTATGAGGATTAAAATTAAGATATCCATTGCCAAAACAGTCCAAATATTATAAGCATAAAATATAGTCTTTAACAGTTTTGAAACAGTAAAATAGTAAACCCAGGAAATGGTGTTAAAAAGTCACCCTGGATAAGCATAACAAGCCTTTATACAGTAATAGCAATAACAATAGACCAAGGGTATGATGTTAAGCAGTCTCCTAAAAAAAAAAAAAAAAAAAAAACAAAGTGGCCGAGATGGGAAAAGGATGTATAATTACGGTAACAGTATCATTGCAAGTGGATCAGACAGCGGTAAGATCTTTGCCATGCCATGACAGGGTGTGACTCACGATCGTATTTCTATAGAGTGTTGGGCTCAGCTTTCTTAGTTCTTTTTCTGCTTCTTCAGAAGTGGTAAAGATATAATGCTTGACTTGAACGTCCACTTTCAGTTTGGCAGGATACAAAAGGCTGTTTCTGATTTCGGCTTTCCGTAGGTGCTGTTTAATGTTGTAAAAAGTGGCTCATTCAGCAGCTGTTGAGGGTGAGAAATCAGGGAAGATCCGAATGTGGTTATTTTCAAATATAATCTCTTGTTTCTGCCTGAGAAGTGACATTACATTACATTCTTTATATCTTTCTGAATGTCTTTTTTGAGCTCATTTATGGCCATGGCTATTGTAGCGATCAATACCTTCAGTTTGGACAGATCGTTTCGGCTTTTGTGCTCCGCAGGTGAAGTGGCAATCCCCATTACAGCTGATGCTTCCGGCTCGCGAGGAGTAGATGTAAGCGCAGACTGCAAGGCCATTTCCAGTTTCAAGTGATCTTCTGGAATCGGTGAGCTATCGTGACCTGCATCACTTGCACATTCGCTCCCATTTTCACTCTCGACTGGAGACAATGCAGCGGAGCAGAGTCCTGGGGAGTCTGTGCTTTTGCCTGTCTGTTCCAGGTCAGTCTCTGAAAGGCCGAACCTTGAACTTGGACTTGTTGCCTGCCTAGGCTAGGATGTAGCTTTTGATTTTGTTCATTTCTTTCTGAGCCCTTTTCTTGCCACTCATGTTTATATATGCTTGCATATACTGTAATAGAACCTTCTTGGGTTGGGTAAATACAGGATACCTCGGGATATAATAAGAAATAAGAGAAAAAATTACACAGCTGCTAATGGAGCTCCTCTTCAGATGTCCATCTCCCGTAACGAACGAGACTAAAACTCTAGGGTTTACTATATTTTGACTGTGCTTTCAAAAAATATCTCAATTTTAATATTTCTACACCACTGCTGGGGGGATGGTTTTGTTCTGGACGTGCTCAGTCTCTTGGCATGTCAGAGGTCCGGGACTTCATGAAGTGTGGTCTGCCTCACTCAGGGAGGTAAAATTGGTGGGGTGGGGATTAACTCAAAATCAATTTGAATAAAAGTGTGCTTTTTCCAGTGAATTCTCTAGCATACAATATTAGACAGATCAGTTTAAGTATCTAGGGGTAAATATCACAAGTAAATATAAAGCTCTTTTTCAAAAAAAAATTTGCAGTTTGCATAGAAAAAAATTAAACAAGATGTGAATAGATGGTCCACCCTCCATCTCACATTAGTTGTAGAATCAACACTGTTAAGATGAACATCCCTCCCAAGCTCTTTTTTCTACTTCAAAGCATCCCCATATAAATTAGCAAATCCTTTTTTTTTTTTTTTTTTTAAGAAATTAGATTCAATTATAACCTCATTTATCTGGAATTTGAAACATCCACAATTCCAAAGGGTGACTCTGCAACAATCTAATGCAGAATTACTGGGCAGAAAATATATAGGCCATAAAATCCTGGACATCGACACAAATTAATGAACATACACAAGCCTGGTCTGTAACAGAATTAAATTCTTGCAGTACTTCTTTACATTCCCTGCTCTGTGCTCCAGTAAATACCAACTATCAACAATACTCTAATAATCCAATTGCCCTTCATTGACTCAGAATATGGAACCATTGTAGGAAACATACAAAGACATAGAAGCTCTTATCTGTTACACCTCTACTTAGCAACCACTTTTTTCCACCCTCTCAAACATACACAGTATTTAATGTTTGGAAAATGTCCAGGATTTAAACATTTAGAGCCTATATAGCTAAATGTTTTTGCATCGTGTGAGCAATTAAGCTTCAAATGTATCTTCTCATCAACAGAACTTCTTCACTTCTTTCAAGCTAGAAACTGTGCTAAATGGAACCTGTCTAACTTTACTCCCCTTCTTGAAGACTCAGATAGCACCTCTACAATTATAAAAACAGTTTAAAGTCCCTTCCTTTAAAAGACCCCAGGGTACAATGGGGAAAGGATCTTTCACGTAATATTTCAAAAAAGGTGTGGAAGGCAGCCATGTACAGGATACACTCTGGCTCCATATGTACAATGCACTCAATCATTCAATTTAAAATCTTCTATTGAGTGCAAATATTTCATTTAAAACTATCCAAAATGTTTCCAGGGTAAGATTCAACCTGTGAACTTTACAGTCTAGCTCCAGCCTCACTGGGCCACATGTTTTGGGCAAAGATCTTTGAATGCCAAACAAACAGCCTTGGTGTCACAATCATTCCTAACCCTTTAACAGCTGTGTTTGGTCTACTCCCAGACAGGCTTAAAGTGGAGAAGGACAAACAATTGTATTTGCTTTTACCTCATTACTAGCATGTAGCCTTATCTTGCTCAACTGGAAGAATCCCATCCCACCACTTTTAAGTCAGTGGGTAACTGATGTTCTATACTATTTGAAATCGGAAAAATCTAATTCTTACTCATCAGAGGATCTGCTCAAAACTTTTAAAAAATTTGGCAGGATTTAACCAATAACATTTTAGAATAAGCGTCCATTTAGGGGAAAAGAATACTCTTTCTTCCTTGCTGTTTTTAAAGATTTGCTTTGCTGGTTGGCTCGACTCACTTTCTTTTGGGTGGGAGTTGAATTTTGGTTTGTTATGTCTGATTTGATTGCAAGGATTGTTATTTGCTTTTTCCAGTGAATTCTCAAGCACACAATATTAGATTGGACACCTTCCCTTTTATCATCGCAGATGAGTTTAAATACCTAGGGGTAAACATCACAAATAAACATAAAGCTCTTTATCAACAAAATTTTGCCACCTGTATGGAAAAAATTAAGCAAGACTTGCACAGATGGTCAACCCTTCATCTCACTTTAGCTGGAAGAATTAACATTGTTAAGATGAATATCCTTCCAAAGCTTCTTTTTTATTTCAAAATATTCCAATATACATCAATAAATATATTTTTTTAGAAATTAGATTCAATCATAACCTCATTTATTTGGAATTCAAAACATCCATGTATACAGTACTGTGCAAAAGTTTTAGGCAGGTGTGAAAAAATGCTGTAAACAAAGAATGCTTTCAAAAATGGAAGTGTTAATCATTTATTTTCATCAATCAACAAAATGCAGTGAATGAACAAAAGAGAAATCTAAATCAAATCAATATTTGGTGTGACCACCCTTTGCCTTCAAAACAGCATCAATTCTTCTAGGTACACTTGTACACAGTTTTTGAAGGAACTCGGCTGGTAGGTTGTTCCTAACATCTTGGAGAACTAACCACAGATCTTCTGTGGATGTAGGCTTCCTCACATCCTTCTGTCTCTTCATGTAATCAGGGCTCTGTGGGGGCCATACCATTACTTCCAGGACTTCTTGTTCTTCATTACGCTGAAGATAGTTCTTAATTACTTTGGCTGTATGCTTGGGGTCGTTGTCCTGCTGCAGAATAAATTTGGGGCCAATCATACGCCTCCCTGATGGCATTGCATGATGGATAAGTATCTGCCTGTATTTCCCAGCATTGAGAACACCATTAATCCTGACCAAATCTCCAACTCCATTTGCAGAAATGCAGCCCCAAACGTTCAAGGAACCTCCACCATGCTTCACTGTTGCCTGCAGACACTCATTATTGTACCGCTCTCCAGCCCTTCGATGAACAAACTGCCTTCTGCTACAGCCAAATATTTTAAATTTTGACTCATCAGTCCAGAGCCCCTGCTGCCATTTTTCTGCACCCCAGTTCCTATGTTTTCGTGCATACTTGAGTCGCTTGGCCTTGTTTCGAAGTCGGAGGTATGGCTTTTTGGTTGCAACTCTTCCATGAAGACCACTTCTGGCCAGTAGATGGGTGTACCTGGGTCCCACTGGTTTCTGCCGGTTCTGAGCTGATGGCACTGCTGGACATCTTCCGATTTCGAAGGGTAATGAGCTTGATGTGTCTTTCATCTGCTGCACTGTTTCTTTGGCTGACGTCTACGATCCTCAATGTTGCCCGTTTCTTTGTGCTTCTTCAAAAGAGCTTGAAATCCCAGTCTGCTTTGAAATCTTTGTCTGGGAGAGACCTTGCTGATGCAGTATAACTACCTTGTGTCTTGTTGCTGTGCTCAATCTTGCCAGGACATGAAACTATCTTTCACAACCTCACCTTGGTAGCAGAGTTTGGCTGTTCCTCACCCAGTTTTAAGTCTCCTACACAACTTTTTCTGTTTCAGTTAATGACTGTGTTTCAACCTATGTGTGACATTGATGATCATTAGCACCTGTTTAGTATAATTGGTTGATCATACACTTGACTAGAATCCTACAAAATCCATGACTTTGTGCAAGTGTACCTATAAGAATTGATGCTGGTTTGAAGGCAAAAGGTAGTTACATCAAATATTGATTTGATTTAGATTTTTCTTTTGTTCGCTCACTTTGCATTTTGTAAATTGATAACAATAAACAAATCATTATTTATATTTCTGAAAGCATTCTTAGTTTACAGCATTTTTTCACACCTGCCTAAACTTTTGCACAGTACTGTAGGTATCTACAAAGACCTAAGGCAGAAGGTGGCATGGCTCTACCGAACTTTCAATTTTATTACTGGGCAGCAAATATACTAGCTATAAAAACCTGGACATGGACACAAACAGATGAACAGGCTTGGTCCACAATAGAAATAAAATCCTGCAGTACTTCTTAATATTCCTTGCTTTGTACCCCAATAATACAAGTCATTGCCAATATACTAACAACCCAATTGTGTTTCACTCACTCAGAATATGGAACCAACATAGTAAGTATTTTAAGATAGAGAAGCTTATACAGTGGTGTGAAAAACTATTTGCCCCCTTCCTGATTTCTTATTCTTTTGCATGTTTGTCACACAAAATGTTTCTGATCATCAAATACATTTAACCATTAGTCAAATCTAACACAAGTAAACACAAAATGCAGTTTTTAAATGATGGTGTTTATTATTTAGGGAGAAAAAAAATCCAAACCTACATGGCCCTGTGTGAAAAAGTAATTGCCCCCTTGTTAAAAAATAACCTAACTGTGGTGTATCACACCTGAGTTCAATTTCCGTAGCCACCCCCAGGCCTGATTACTGCCACACCTGTTTCAATCAAGAAATCACTTAAATAGGAGCTGCCTGACACAGAGAAGTAGACCAAAAGCACCTCAAAAGCTAGACATCATGCCAAGATCCAAAGAAATTCAGGAACAAATGAGAACAGAAGTAATTGAGATCTATCAGTCTGGTAAAGGTTATAAAGCCATTTCTAAAGCTTTGGGACTCCAGCGAACCACAGTGAGAGCCATTATCCACAAATGGCAAAAACATGGAACAGTGGTGAACCTTCCCAGGAGTGGCCGGCCGACCAAAATTACCCCAAGAGCGCAGAGACGACTCATCCGAGAGGTCACAAAAGACCCCAGGACAACGTCTAAAGAACTGCAGGCCTCACTTGCCTCAATTAAGGTCAGTGTTCACGACTCCACCATAAGAAAGAGACTGGGCAAAAAACGGCCTGCATGGCAGATTTCCAAGACGCAAACCACTGTTAAGCAAAAAGAACATTAGGGCTCGTCTCAATTTTGCTAAGAAGCATCTCAATGATTGCCAAGACTTTTGGGAAAGTACCTTGTGGACTGATGAGACAAAAGTTGAACTTTTTGGAAGGCAAATGTCCCGTTACATCTGGCGTAAAAGGAACACAGCATTTCAGAAAAAGAACATCATACCAACAGTAAAATATGGTGGTGGTAGTGTGATGGTCTGGGGTTGTTTTGCTGCTTCAGGACCTGGAAGGCTTGCTGTGATAGATGGAACCATGAATTCTACTGTCTACCAAAAAATCCTGAAGGAGAATGTCCGGCCATCTGTTCGTCAACTCAAGCTGAAGCGATCTTGGGTGCTGCAACAGGACAATGACCCAAAACACACCAGCAAATCCACCTCTGAATGGCTGAAGAAAAACAAACTGAAGACTTTGGAGTGGCCTAGTCAAAGTCCTGACCTGAATCCAATTGAGATGCTATGGCATGACCTTAAAAAGGCGGTTCATGCTAGAAAACCCTCAAATAAAGCTGAATTACAACAATTTTGCAAAGATGAGTGGGCCAAAATTCCTCCAGGGCGCTGTAAAAGACTCATTGCAAGTTATCGCAAACGCTTGATTGCAGTTATTGCTGCTAAGGGTGGCCCAACCAGTTATTAGGTTCAGGGGGCAATTACTTTTTCACACAGGACCATGTAGGTTTGGATTTTTTTTTCTCCCTAAATAATAAAAACCACCATTTACAAACTGCATTTTGTGTTTACTTGTGTTATATTTGACTAATGGTTAAATGTGTTTGATGATCAGAAACATTTTGTGTGACAAACATGCAAAAGAATAAGAAATCAGGAAGGGGGCAAATAGTTTTTCACACCACTGTATCTGTGGCACCTCTGCACGAGAACCACCTTTTTCCACCTTCTCAAACGTACGCAGTTTTTAATGTCTGGAAAACATTCAGGATTAAATCACTTAAATGCTTTTACTACACTATTGGCATGTAAACTTATCTTGCTCAACTGGAAAAATCCTAACTCTCCTATTTTAAGTCAGTGGGTAACTGATGTTATATACTATTTGAAATTGGAAAAAAATCAAATTCTCACTTAGAGGATTTGTACAAAACATTTTCAAAACCTGGCAGGATCTAATCAATAACATTTTAGAATAAGCATTTAAATTGAGGAAGCATATTCTCTCCCCTCTTTTTTACTCTATTTATCTTTATTCATTTATTAATTTATCTGTTTACTTATTTTTACTAGCTTATAGTTTTACTCTGCCGGCCCAGTTCTCTTTCTCATGGGTGGAGGTTGATTTGTTTCACACCTATTTTTGTAAAACTTGACTTATTTGTATCATTAAAATAAAAAAAAATTGTTACTTGCTTTTAATCAAAATAAATAAAATAAACTGATATTTTGAAAAATAGAGGAAATATGACAAACATGCCAATCCATTATGATGCTTTTATAAAGCACATAAAAAATATCATAAAGGTATTAGCATCTGAAAATGTTAAGCTGCACTCGACTACAAAATGAACTTTAAAACACTCCGTTACCAAACATTTTGATTATACCTTGTGCAATAAAAATATTGTTTATGTTTGATAAAAACATAAAAGTTTTCAACAGAAACTAAAACTTAACACAAAACATATTTTATCATTTTCATAACAGGTTTTTTACTCCCCCAGATTAATGTGTTACAGTTTGAGATCCTAGAAGTTTGCACTCAGCTTTGCAATGTACTTGTGCACTAGTAGCAAAAACTTGTGCAAGAACATGTTGTGAAAGTTGCTAGTACTAATAAACAGTTTAAACTGAAAGTTTTTGTAAACAGTACCAAATACTGAATGCATATTTCAAGTATTTACCTTCTTTTCCACAATATAACCAATAGATTTTATAGTTTGGGATTGGCATACAGGTTATCTATATACTGTATCTATATTTGTAAACAAAATCCTCATTTTATTCTATATAGGTGTACAATCTGTTATCCACAACTCTGAATCAGGGAAACTTTGAAAAACAAGTGTAATTTTCTTCTCTAAGCTTCACATCGATGCCTATTCACATATCAACGATCAGGAAATGTTTCAAATTAGTACATCAAACAAAACCTAGTACTTGATAGAACACACCCTATCCACTTACATGGGCAAAACTGACAGATTAGGATTCAATAAGTATTTCATGTTCCATGCATAGTCACTGAAATAAAGACATGCAGAAATAATTAAAAATATTTTAAAAATATGCAAGAAAAACATGTTATGTGATGTATTTAATTATGTGGCATTGTTGCTATTTATTTGCACAAATATTTAATTTTGTCAGAAATATTCCTCCATAGGAAATTATCCTGTTTCCTACTAATCTTTATTTTATAGCAGCCCACAAGTAAAAGAACTGAACAATCTGTAATTATCTGTGGTATTTTCTCCACTTCTGCAGTGGGTTGGCACCCTGCCTGGGATTGGTTCCTGCCTTGTGCCCTGTGTTGGCTGGCATTGGCTCCAGCAGACCCCCGTGACCCTGTGTTCAGATTCAGCGGGTTGGAAAATGGATGGATGGATTTTCTCCACTTTGTACCAGTACAGATAAAACTGTTAATCTTATTATTTTTCAAGTCAAAGTTATTTCTTCACAAACATGGTATATGGATGTGCCAAGCAAAGTTGGTTCTAAAGTTAAGAGTTTTCTGTAAATTAAAAAAAAAAAAAAAAAAACTTTTCCCGCACTGGTGCTTTAAAGTGGAAGCTCTGGGGCATGGGTAAAAGCTTAAGAACTCACACTGTACAAAAATTTATACATATAATTTTGAAAAAAAAACAACCACTATTATTATGAGAACAAGCCATTTTTAAAGAAGACCAGCTATATAAAAATTGCTGATCAAAGAATATGGCAGAACAACATTAGTCAGCAGTGAAAAAATATGACTTAGATGGACAATTGTTAAATTTATTACAAAGTGGCATTTGCATAAACCAACATTGTTGTTGCTCATTAACAAATAACTTTAATGGGGAGCAACATGACAGTGATAACAGGTGCATCAATTTCCACATGCAGGGTATTGATGGTTGCGGATTAATTTGTATAGGTGTTCTGGTTATGCACAAAGTACTATATTCCTTATGGTTATTACTTATGAAGATTTTTTAATTAAAAGAGACAAGATGTATGGGTTAAACAGGCGTGCGGGGTATATTTGGGAAAATACAGTAATCCTGCATGAGAAAATACAGTGTAGGATGTACTATGCAAAAACTAAGCAGCTTGGCTGATTAAAACAGGATTTTTTTTTTTAACTAGAAGAAACACTACATTTTAACTATTTTAAAATTTACTTAACAGAAAAACTGCACCAGAGTTAAGTCAAATTAAAACTATGCTATAATAATACATTTGTAATTATGTAAATATATATATTATTATTTATTTTTTTATATATAAACTAGCTGTGTAAGCCCATGCTGTAAAAACCACGGGGTTCTAGAAGTGTCTTTAAAGAAGCAGCGACCACTGATCATCACATTGACATTAATGAGTATGCCGAAGCAGTGACGGGATACATTGACAAATGCATTGGAGATGTCACCGTCATCAAATCTGTCTCAACACGCACTAACCAGAAGCCATGGTTCACAGCAGAAGTTCACGAGCTGCTGAAAACAAGGGATGCTGCCTACAAAGCCAACGACGAAGTGGCACTCAGAGCACCCAGAACCAACCTGTCCCGAGGCATCAAGTTAGCAAAGTGGGAGTACTCAAAGAAAATTAGTGATCACTTCGCCTGCTCAAGAGATTCTCGGTGAATGTAGCAGGGCATCCAAACCATCACGGATTATAAGGCCCCACCGCGTATGTGTGTTAACGACACCTCTCTTCCAGACGCTCTTAACACCTTCTATGCCAGGTTTGAGATACAGAACAATAAACCAGCATGGAAGACCATCCCCTCGCCAGACAATCAAGTTCTGTCCCTGTCTGCAGCTAGTGTGAGAAGGACTCTCATCAGGGTCAACCCACACAAAGCTGCTGGACCCGATAACATACCTGGACGTGTTCTCAGAGCTTGTGCTGACCAGCTGACTGATGTCCTAGTGGACATCTTCAACATCTCCCTGAGCCAAGCTGTTGTGCCACAATGTTTTAAAAATACCACCATCAGACCTGTCCCAAAGACAGCCACAGCCTCGGAACTCAATGACTACCGCCCAGTGGCACTTACTCCAATCATTATGAAGTGCTTTGAGCGGTTAGTTTTGAGTCACATAAAGAACCAGCTGCCCCCCAAACTGGACCCTCTACAGTTTGCATATCAATCAAACCGATCAACTGACGATGCAATTTCAATGGCATTCCACCTGATCCTGTCACACCTGGATCACCGTAATGCACATGTAAGAATGCTGTTCATTGATTTCAGCTCAGCATTCAATACTATCATTCCCAGGCAGCTGATCAGTAAGCTGGATCTGCTCGGACTCAACACCACAACCTGCAACTGGATTCTGGACTTTCTCACTGAAAGACCTCAAACAGTACAGACTGGGAATATAAGATCTAACACCATCACACTGAGCACAGGTGCCCCCCAGGGTTGTGCTGAGCCCGCTACTCTTCACGCTGTTGACCCATAATTGCACCTCCAACTCTGACACAAACCACATTATCAAGTTCGCCGATGATACTACAGTAGTGGGACTCATCGAGAACGACGATAATGTGGCGTACAGAGAAGAGGTGGAACGGCTGGCACTTTAGTGCAAAGACAATAATCTGTCTCTTAATGTTGAAAAGACAAAAGAGTTGATTGTTGACTTCAGGAAGACAAAGGCTGTCCATCTCCCACTCAACATTGATGGCGTCACAGTAGACAGAGTGAAGAGCACCAAGTTCCTCGGTGTTCATATCACAGAGGACCTGTCCTGGACCAAAAACACCAACTATCTTACAAAAAGAGCCCAGCAGCGTCTTTAATTCCTGCGACGACTGAAGAAGGTGCACCTCCCTAAACCCATACTTACCACCTTCTACAGAGGCACCATAGAGAGCGTCCTGACCAGCTGCATTACAGTCTGGTATGGAAACTGCCATGCCTCCGACCGCAAAGCCCTTCAGAGGATTGTGCGGACTGCTGAGTGCATCATTGGCAGCTCTCTACCCAGTCTGCAGGAGATCTACACCTCACGCTGCCTTCATAAAGCCACTAGCATCATGGCTGACCCCCACCACCCCTCCCACCAACTGTTTACTCCTCTTCCATCTGGAAGACGACTCTGCAACATCAGGAGCAGGTCTGCGAGATTGTGCAATAGTTTCTTTCCCCAAGCAGTCCGGCTCCTGAACACCATACTGCCCTCCTCCACACTGGACTCTCTACTCCACACACTCTCTGGATTATATTATACCACTTAATACTGTATATATTTTTTTATCATAGTTATATATATATATATATATATATATATATATATATATATATATGTTATATATACAGTGGAACCTCGAGATACGATCACCTCTGTATACGAGAAATTCAAAATACGAGGAAAGTATGAGCGAAAAATTCAGATCTAAATACGAGCATTGACTCGCGTAACGAGCCACGAGCCAGGCTGTGGGTATAGCTCGCGGCTTAGCGAGGGGGCGTGGTAGCAGTTGCGAGCCGTGATCTGCGGTGTCTGCGTTTCTCACTTAAGTGCACAGGTGGGAAACTGCCCACATCCATGATTGTTCCTGTGGCTGATGGGCTGCAGCTGCCATGTCCTCCCCGCATATATAGAGAAGCGCGAGCCGGTTAAGGGGGAGAAGAAGTAAAAGAAAAGAGAGGAGAGAGAACGGAGGTTGCAGGAGGAGAAGGCAGGCAGGCAGGCAGCAGCAGCAGTAGGAAGTCGGCGCAGGAGAGCGAGCGAGTGCAGGCTCGCGTGTAGCTGAATAGTGAGCTGAACAGGCGAGCCAAACAGCTGAAGCAGGACAGTGTAGAGAAGGTCAGCTGCATTAAGAGTGTCTCGCCTGTTGCACAGCCCGCAGGTGAGACGCTAACAGAGAAGAAGCACCGGGGATTGTCATCTGTTTTTTAAAGACTGCATCCTTTTGACGTTTTAACCTCGTGTTAAAGGATTGTTATTCTTGTGTATTTTAAACCTCCACTTCACAACTGTTTTAAGGATTATTTATTTAAAGATTTATTGAATGCTCTACTGCACTTTGGACACCTGTTTTGATTCTTTTAATAATCAGTTATATTATTTACCAGTGTTATTTATTAAAGGTAGACTACAGTATATATAATTTATCAGTGTTATTTGTTAGGAAAATTGATTTTTATGTTAATATATTTGGGGTGTGGAACGGATTAACTGGATTTCCATTATTTTCAATGTGGAAGTTTGTTCTAGATACGAGAAATTCGCTATACAAGCTCAGTGCTGGAACGAATTAAACTCGTATCTAGAGGTTCCACTGTATATATATATATATATATATATATATATATATATATATATATATATATATTGTGTATTGCACATTTTGACTCTGGAGGACGATATTTCGTCCTACTGTGTACTGTAAGTATATTGTTAGGATGACAATAAAGCTCTACTTGACTTGACTATTGAAATTGTCACAAAAAAAACTGAAATGTAGAGATGTCAGGTAATTGGAAGGAACTACTTTGGGTATCTTTCTCCTAGGTGGTTTCATGTTGCCGACGTGCTCGCATCATTTCTGCATTAGTGGCTAAGCGATTGTCTTTCTTCAGAGGTCTTCTTTTGCCGCCATTCTCGAGTCACTTGTGTATTAGCGGCGGGAGGAAAAGTAAAAGGGACACTGTTGTGCCGATGTGCTTGACTTGCTTCTGAATTAGCTGCAAAGCAAGTGACTCTTCTGAGGTTTTGCTTTGCTGACATGCTGGCCTTGCTTGTGTATCCTCGGAGGTGGAGCCCTTACCCCGACTCCACCTCTCACTTCTGGGCCAGAAAGACACACATACACACCACGTAGATGTTTATATATAAGATAATGTTTCTAAATGTTGTACAAATTATGAATATTTGCATTTATCTTGACAGTATTCGATTATATTTAAAAAAGATTTATCTTTAACACTAGAATTACCAGAGCCTACGAAAAAACTCGTAAATCCGTCCCACCTTAAATCGCGTCTTAAATCCGTTTGCACCTCTCCGCCAGAATCCTTTGTCATCTAAATGTGCTGATAAAGCTACTAGCAGCCAGCTATTCCATCCCCCCACCGACTTAGAATGAACTTCTCTCCTAGCTCAAGCCTTGCCTTGATTTGATTACCTGGGATTGAAGTGGAGTTTTACAGTGGAAATAATTCTAGCGTTATTTGGAATACACGCATTTCATGTGTGTTCCATTTCTATAGTTGGCTGTGCAAACACATTTTTAAAACAGAAACGTTTTTCATATTCTAATAGTAAATGACAAAATGTAGGCATAAACTATATAACGTATGAAGCCTGAAGTCCATATATCAAAGAAACACTTTCACAAAAGGTACAAATAAAAGAACACGTGCGCCTTCATGCAAAAAAAAAAAAAAAAAAAAAAGCCGCGTTAGCATGCCACATTGACTTTCTTACTACAACCGCCGTGGTGGCGTAATGGTATCAGCCCCTGACTGGGAATCAGAGGGTGGCGAGTTCGATTCCGCACGGCTCCACTTCGAAAAATTAACTGCTCTTATTCTTACAATTTTAGAATAACAATATAAATTTGATTTCAGTCTGTAACAGGCGGTGTAACTTATGATACTGGTAAAGGTTAGCTTTTTTTTTTTTTTTTTTTTAATTCACTTTTCATTCTCGCAGTCACATTCAGAATCAATCCATACAACCCCATCTGACACAGCTGGTTTCACATAAATAAAAGTGCACTTTTATTCAAGACTATAACCGAAGAATAAAGAAAGCAAGTTACAGTTGGTGGTTGATACAACAGCTTGCGTGGTGCAATGTTAAGAACTGCTGATTTCCGATCCGTGCTATATAAAATCATCACATTCAAATATTAACAGTTCCCACACACCCAAGGTCCGCCATTCCTACATTTACAACATGTGTACTTGTTGCAGTGTACACACCTCTCTGTGCTATGGTTCCTATTACAGTGAATGAGCACCTGACACTGTACTTTCTTCCCTGGGGGAAGCTGAGGTCTTAGAACGGAAGTTTGTTGACGCTGTATCATCTTTTCTTTTTCCATCGCCTTTTCCTGTAAGAAGCGACGACGAAGTTCCTCTGCAAGGTGAGCCATGAACACTCTTCTTTTCTCAGCGGACCCCGTGCATGCCTTATACAGTACGTGTGCGTTCATCGCTGCTAGGTCAAGGATGTTGTACAACACAGCAACCGGCCACCTGCGTGTTCCTGTGCGCACTGAACAAGCACGCGCCGTCTGGTCCATGATGTCAACGCCACGCTGGGGAAAAATGAAAGACAAATATATGTGACATTTTGAAGAAATCATTTTATCACCAGAAGAGCACCAGAATACTTCGTCACACTAATATTTTTTTCATTAGCATACCTTCATGTGGTTGTAGTCTGTGACCGTGTTTGTTTTTTTTTTTTTTTATCTTGCCCAATCTCCACATCATGGTGCATTGTGCTGAGAATGCAGACAGACTTCATCTTTTTGGGCACATACACTGTCAGCATGGCACTGGGAGATCTAAACACCAGCGTGGAGAATTGTTCGTGTACTGAACTGACTTTAGCTGCAGGTGGAAGTTCCCGTCGCACTTTATTCATGGTGCCAAGCAGAGCTGTATTGCGGTGCAGCAGTCTATTAGCCAGCGAAAGTGACGTGAAGAAGTTGTCTGTTGTTACGGTTCTGCCTTTGTCCAGAAATGGCTCCATAAGCTTTATGACCACAGACTCGGAAAGTCTTTCTCCTGTGGGACGACTGGGATCTTTTCCTAAATAAGGAGTGGCATTGCACATGTACTTTGTCTCCAAATCTGCCGCAATCCAAAAAGGCAGAACCGTAACAACAGACAACTTCTTCACGTCACTTTCGCTGGCTAATAGACTGCTGCACCGCAATACAGCTCTGCTTGGCACCATGAATAAAGTGCGACGGGAACTTCCACCTGCAGCTAAAGTCAGTTCAGTACACGAACAATTCTCCACGCTGGTGTTTAGATCTCCCAGTGCCATGCTGACAGTGTATGTGCCCAAAAAGATGAAGTCTGTCTGCATTCTCAGCACAATGCACCATGATGTGGAGATTGGGCAAGATAAAAAAAAAAAAAAACAAACACGGTCACAGACTACAACCACATGAAGGTATGCTAATGAAAAAAATATTAGTGTGACGAAGTATTCTGGTGCTCTTCTGGTGATAAAATGATTTCTTCAAAATGTCACATATATTTGTCTTTCATTTTTCCCCAGCGTGGCGTTGACATCATGGACCAGACGGCGCGTGCTTGTTCAGTGCGCACAGGAACACGCAGGTGGCCGGTTGCTGTGTTGTACAACATCCTTGACCTAGCAGCGATGAACGCACACGTACTGTATAAGGCATGCACGGGGTCCGCTGAGAAAAGAAGAGTGTTCATGGCTCACCTTGCAGAGGAACTTCGTCGTCGCTTCTTACAGGAAAAGGCGATGGAAAAAGAAAAGATGATACAGCGTCAACAAACTTCCGTTCTAAGACCTCAGCTTCCCCCAGGGAAGAAAGTACAGTGTCAGGTGCTCATTCACTGTAATAGGAACCATAGCACAGAGAGGTGTGTACACTGCAACAAGTACACATGTTGTAAATGTAGGAATGGTGAACCTTGGGTGTGTGGGAACTGTTAATATTTGAATGTGATGATTTTATATAGCACGGATCGGAAATCAGCAGTTCTTAACATTGCACCACGCAAGCTGTTGTATCAACCACCAACTGTAACTTGCTTTCTTTATTCTTCGGTTATAGTCTTGAATAAAAGTGCACTTTTATTTATGTGAAACCAGCTGTGTCAGATGGGGTTGTATGGATTGATTCTGAATGTGACTGCGAGAATGAAAAGTGAATTAAAAAAAAAAAAAAAAAAAGCTAACCTTTACCAGTATCATAAGTTACACCGCCTGTTACAGACTGAAATCAAATTTATATTGTTATTCTAAAATTGTAAGAATAAGAGCAGTTAATTTTTTGAAGTGGAGCCGTGCGGAATCGAACTCGCCACCCTCTGATTCCCAGTCAGGGGCTGATACCATTACGCCACCACGGCGGTTGTAGTAAGAAAGTCAATGTGGCATGCTAACGCGGCTTTTTTTTTTTTTTTTTTTTTGCATGAAGGCGCACGTGTTCTTTTATTTGTACCTTTTGTGAAAGTGTTTCTTTGATATATGGACTTCAGGCTTCATACGTTATATAGTTTATGCCTACATTTTGTCATTTACTATTAGAATATGAAAAACGTTTCTGTTTTAAAAATGTGTTTGCACAGCCAACTATAGAAATGGAACACACATGAAATGCGTGTATTCCAAATAACGCTAGAATTATTTCCACTGTAAAACTCCACTTCAATCCCAGGTAATCAAATCAAGGCAAGGCTTGAGCTAGGAGAGAAGTTCATTCTAAGTCGGTGGGGGGATGGAATAGCTGGCTGCTAGTAGCTTTATCAGCACATTTAGATGACAAAGGATTCTGGCGGAGAGGTGCAAACGGATTTAAGACGCGATTTAAGGTGGGACGGATTTACGAGTTTTTTCGTAGGCTCTGGTAATTCTAGTGTTAAATAATATTATAATTTAGTTATTTTTGAATTAAAAGGAGATTTCCATTGGTTTAAAAAAAAAAAAGTATACTTTGGCAATATGTTACAAGTATACACCATAGGTATAAGTCTGAATTCAACATTTTATTATTTCAATTGAGCACAGACTGCCATTAATACTTTACTTACAATATGGGTATGTATGAAAAACTGAGAAATGAACAAGGAACTACAGAAAAAAGGTCTATGTTAAGATAAGATCTTCTCTTAACTTTCTTTTGAACTAAATAACCAACCTATGTATGCTCCAGTTTTCCTTTCCCAAAGAATTATATAAATTAAGATTGTACTTTTGTCATGTTGTATTGGTTATCTGCTTTTCAACAACAAATTATCACCCCAGAAGTATTTTTTACAGTGCTTTAGATTTACAATCATTTTAAAAAAATGCAAGTGTTGTTGCATAGGAGTGTAAACTAAACAATAACAGTAAAAACACCTTCTCATTTCTTTAAAAAAAAAAAGCTTCAAATATCCAATGCTGACAATGCTGTTTCTTTACTAAATAAAATTAGTTAAAACAGAGTCTTTTTCTTGTAATTTTTTCAATCTAATCCAATGGTTCTTAACCTGAGGTATGTGGAACCCTAGGGGTCCATGGATGGGTATCAGGGGTTCTGTGAAGGTTAGATAAAAATTAACATTCATATTCACTAAACAGACCGGTACTGTTGATTTAGAGTTGTAGTAGTAATGGTAGTACAAAATGTAGTAGCAGTAGATCTGTTTTTAATTCCACAAGAGGATTGAATTTCATAATTATAATGAGTGGCCATTACTTTTTGCGGGCGGCACGGTGGCGCAGTGGGTAGCGCTGCTGCCTCGCAGTTGGGACACCTGGGGACCTGGGTTCGATTCCCGGGTCCTCCCTGCGTGGAGTTTGCATGTTCTCCCCGTGTCTGCGTGGGTTTCCTCCGGGCGCTCCGGTTTCCTCCCACAGTCCAAAGACATGCAGGTTAGGTGGATTGGCGATTCTAAATTGGCCCTAGTGTGTGCTTGGTGTGTGGGTGTGTTTGTGTGTGTCCTGCGGTGGGTTGGCACCCTGCCCAGGATTGGTTCCCTGCCTTGTGCCCTGTGTTGGCTGGGATTGGCTCCGGCAGACCCCCGTGACCCTGTGTTCGGATTCAGCGGGTTGGGAAATGGATGGATGGATGGATGGATTACTTTTTGCATAAAAAAGGAGTGTTTTTTTAGATTGTTTACTTTAAAGTTTAATAACACTTTGTGTATGTCACATATGCATGAGACAATCAAATCTCGATAAATAATGTACATTATATTCATTGCATGTAAAGTTATGTTTATGTGAAAATTTCTGGGGAAGGAGGTCAATAGCTTTCATCAGATTCTTAAAGGGGTCCATGACTCAAAAAAGGTTAAGAATCATTGGATTAGATTCTAATCCAAACCTGGAGAATAAAGTTGATGTGTTATTTAAGACTCTCCGATGAAAGCAATTCTACTGAATTATATTAAAGATACGAATAAACCATAAACAGTACACTGAACCAAGAGTTGTTTCAAATTCACTATCTTATGAACATCAAAGAAGTGTACCTGAATGTCAGTTGGCTTTGCTAAAACTGTGCCAGTTCCAGATTGACTGAGGGTTGTGACTCTAGTAGGCTGTCCTCGCAGGGTCACAGTGATGGTTGTGGGAGCTTTCAGTCCTGAAAGGATAAAAAAGAAAATAGAAACATCTTTTAATATAGTGCAAACCGTTTTTTATAAAGTGTTCAGAAAACCAGAAGCTTTGTTTTAAGAGTTTAACCATAAAAGACCTTTCTGTCTTCAAGTAGTTGTTATCAATAGGGTTAAGGGTGGATTGCTATCTGATATTTAATAATGTTATTAAGAATGAACTGCAAACCTACTAAAATACAAAAAGAAAATGATTGATTACTTCATTAACGCTACTGTATGTAATGTTGGTGTTAAACTTATAGTGAACATGTGAGAGATATTGCATTATTTGTTATGATCATTGTGTTATTCAATCATTTTTTCAAACTGAACAGTAAATAAAACTTTACATAAGAGACAATTCTCATAAATGAAGAACACCACCATCTTCAAGGCGCCATGTGTATTTTTTGTTTATTACCAAATATCTTAACCAATCAGAGCGATCTAAAGCCTCCCATCCATCCAATTCAATTGCATGAGGTACAAGTAAACACTCACCCACACTGGAGGGTTCAGTCCATCACAGTACACAGTTCCATATTACATGAACATCTTTGGAATATGGCGGCTAACTGAAATAATCTATGATTTTTTTTACATTTTTTTTTTTTTGCAGAGATTGTAGGGTTAACACCAGGGGATAAGGTAGGTTAAGTTGTGACATTTTACTGAAATTGCTCTCTAAGATCTACCTCACTTCAAACACATTTCAATTTACAAAAGACAATTTGGGAGAAAATAATCCAGTATAATTCCACTGATTTGAGAAAATCATATTGTAGTCAATACAGAAACATACTGTACCAATGGAAAATATATATTAAACAGGTTTATTCAGCAAAATGTGATTGTCTACAAGCTCTTACATTTCACTGTTAATATGCTATTTATGAGGAGATGGGGATTAAAAAAAAATAAAAAGTTCAAAAAGTTCTAATATTTTTCAAAGAAATAAAAGCCCCCAGATGGTGTACTGACCTTCTCTTGAAAACACTTGAAAGAACATCAGTTTGCCATTCATTGTAAGCTCTCATTTGACTCACAGAATGATGTGTGTCTATATGTAGCACCTAAATTATATTCTCATTTCTTCTCTTCTCTAATGAAGTACTCACCAGAAGTCTGGTTGGTGATATGAGCCAAACCTGGAAGGGAACTGGCAAGCTTTGCAAGCCCACCATTAGTGAGGAGCTGATGTATTGCTGTAGGCTTAGTACTTGCTGATGTTGCTGCTGGAAGTGTCCTAACAAGTGTGCTGCTTCCTGTTGTTATAGCACTTAGAGACTGGCATTGTGTCTTCGCTCCAGATGCCTGATAAAGACGAGAGAAAGTTTTGAGGACCATCTTCTAACATTTTTATTGTAATTACATTTAAAAAAGAATATTCATATTACACATGATAAAAATGTTTGGTTGAACTGAGTGCTTACTTAATTAAGCTCATCCTGTGAATTTTAATAATTACTATCATAAAGAAAATTGAATGCAACAGAAAAACAGAAAGCATAATACAAATGACTGAGATACTTTGATCAGCCACAACATTAAAACCATCTGCCTAATATTGTTGAGGTTCTCCTCATGATGTCAAAACAGCTCAGACCCATTGAGGAATGGACTCCACAAGACCTTTGAAGGTGTCTTGTGGTATCTGGCACCAAGATGTTAGCAGCAGATATTTTAGGATGAGAGGCAAGGCCTTCATTGATCTGACTTGTTTTTCTAGCACACCCCACAGACGCTTGATCTTAGTGAGTTCTGGGCAATCTGGAGTCCAAGTCAACACCTTGAACTATGTATCGGGTCTCTCATAGGGGTGGGCGGTATGACCAAAATTCTATATCACAGTATGTTTCGAAATTATCCCGGTTTCACTGTATTCAATGGTATTATTTTCCCATGCATGTGTGGATGTTAACCACATTCTGCACTGCAATTACTGCAGTAGACTGGCTAAGAATAATCTATTCCACTGTCATGAGCATTGTACAAAAAAAAAACATTTTAATGTGCACACAAGTATTAATACAGGTTTGCATGGTCCCATAAAGTGATAGTTTTCAAGGGGGTGGCAGTAATGAAGAGAAGGCATCACATTGCATGACAGATGCAGTCAAAATATAGAACCTTTTTATTGAACAAAGTTTGCAAACAACTTAAACTAAAATTTTGACAACATATTTTCAACCATCCATAGAGGCATTTAGACTTAGTAAAATATCCAGAGGTGCTTGTCAAAAGTTGTATTGCACTGAACATGTCTTAGAAAAGGAATAAACAGTAAATATTTTTTGTGAACCAACTACACTTTCTGCTAATGTTAACAATCTCTGTCCACTAATACGTTAAAGTGACTTTTTAAACAACTTTACCATCATTAAACTGCATAATATTTAAACTAATAAATAATAACAATAAAATAAATAATAATATTATTACTGATAGTTGCACTATTACTTCAAGACTTCAAGCCCAGGTGCATTACACAGTATTCACCAAATTAAAATAAAATAAAACAAGTGCAACTTGGTGATGACATCTTTACCAACTGAACCATCATTTAGGTACATTGCATTAACATGAACCTTGCTTCAAGCTAAGCTATATACATAAATAATAAAACTGCAACGTGCACTTATAATGCTATTTGTGGTATAGCCCTATGGAATCGTATTAGGGCCACGGTGAAGAAAAAAAAAATACGGACACAGGGAAGAAAAAAACAAACTATATGTCGAGAATAAAGTCGACATGTTGACTTTATTCTCGACATTTCCACTTTAATTTTGACGCTTATGTAGAGATTAAAGTCGACATTTCCACTTTTTAATCTATCTATACATATTAATAAAAGGCAAAGCCCTCACTGACTGACTGACTGACTCATCACTAATTCTCGAACTTCCCGTGTAGGTGGAAGGCTGAAATTTGGCAGGCTCATTCCTTACAGCTTACTTACAAAAGTTAGGCAGGTTTCATTTCGAAATTCTACGCGTAATGGTCATAACTGGAACATGTTTTTTGTCCATATACTCTAATAGAGGAGGCGGAGTCACATACTCTAATGGAGGAGGCGGAGTCACGTATCGCGTCATCACACCTCCTACGTAATCACGTGAACTAAAAACAAGGAAGAGATTTACAACACGAGTCAAACGCGGGAACGAAGGTAAATGACGTTAATTTTTGAGTGTCTTTTAATACTGTGTAAGCATACATATTAACATATGTGCAATTAAACGTGTGCATTTACGGGGTGATTTCTCAGGCTTAAAAGCTCGCCTTTTACTAAAAAGGTAAATGCAAAACTATTTTCAATCATTCTATGATCTGCTTCTCACAACTGAAGGCACCGTGGCTGATGTTACGTCACTTGCTGTCCAACCATAAGCGTTACCTGGTAGGTAACCAGCCACTCACTTCACTCCCTTACGGGAATCGAACCTCTGAGGTTTTCTTTTGTTCTTAATTAAAATTTAAAAGCAATACTTCATCGCTGCTAAGCCCCTCTAGCGCTGACGTCCGAGGTTCGATTACCGTAAGCAAGTGCAGTGAGTGTGTAATTACATTCACAGCATTCGTAGTCTGATTCACAATCTGATTGTATGGGTGGTTACCTACCAGGTAACGCTTATAGTTGGCCACCAAGTCAGGTCGAAGTGATCACTCGAGTAAAGGCAGCTTCACAAAAAAACAGATCCTTAACAAACTGTTATTAGTATACTTTCCCTCAATTTAAAAAGGTTTTATTTTCTTCTTAATAAAAATTTAAAAGCGGTACTTCGCCGGTGCGAAGCGCATGGATTTGACCGACTGACACATACAGACATATTCATGAGTGCAGGTACTTCGGAAAGAAAGCACCGTGTAAACCTAAAGTTTAAATTAAGTTCATAGACCTACAAAAGGTTGCCATTCATTTGAGGCAAGATTGCTTTTCTTCTGTACAACTATACGTTGCATTCTCAAGAGTGTGCTTGCACGGCTTCGGATATATATATATATATATATATATATATATATATATATATATATATATATATATATATATATATATATATATTTGCAGTTGGAGATCCACAAAGGGAGAAAAAACGAATCACGTATCATAAAATAGTTTTATTCCTGAGCTTTCAACCCCTATCAGGGGTCTTCATCAGAGGATAATGCTTAGACTTACAAGAATCAAAGGCAATATATAGCATCACATTCAGTATTGGGGTGGGGGGGTATTTGGCGGTGACTAAGTCAGTATGATCAAGGGGGGGGGGGGGGTGTATCGTTTAATTAAAGTGCATATGTCCTTCTTAAGTTGGCATATGCTGGGTTTATGTCCAAGTGTCTGTTGATGGCGTTTTCATCTGATAGCCAAGACTCGGCCAACTCTCTGGCGCTTTTTGTACTGGCCTTAAATTTTACTTTTACGTTGTCCCAGATGAATGTGTGTCCTGTCGATTTAGTATGTGCATATATCAAAGATAGTGCGTCCTTTCTTCTGACGGCGTTGCGATGTTCCTGTACACGTGTTGAGATTTTTTTTGACGTTTGTCCTATGTATACAGCTGAGCAAGAATTGCATGGAATACTATAAACTGCGTTTCGTGTTTCGGCTGTCGATTTCTTGTTTTTAGCATTAAACAGGACCATGCGCAGATTGTTGGTGGGTTTATGTGCTATTTTGATGCCCCACTTGGTCAGGGTGCGTGCCGTGCCTTCTGACACATTATGGTGATACGGGAGTGAGTGCCAGGTGGGGTGGGAGTTCTGATTTACGTCGCTTGTATGCTGATTCCTATATATATATATATACACACACACACACATATATATATATATATATATATGTAGATATGTATATATGTGTATATATATGTAGATATGTGTATATATATGTAGATATGTAAATATGTATATGTATATATACGTGTCTGTATGTGTATATATATATATATATATATATATATATATATATATATATATATATATATATGTGTGTGTATGTATATATATATATATATATATATATATATATATATATGTATGTATGTATGTACATATGTGTATATGTAGATATGTATTTATATGTGTTTATGTATATGTATATATATGTTTACATAACCTCTTTAACACACTACTTCTCCGCTGCGAAGAGTGGGTATTTTGCTAGTTTTATAATTAAAGTAGAATGTCGTAAACTAAACTTCATCCTAAAATCAATGTTTAATTTACTAGATTTTCTCAAACCCCGTCATAAGTTAATGCAGCACATTAAATGCTTTGTGTTAAGTGTTCCCCGACCCAGCTGTTAATCACTACGCTTTTTAAACTGACTTCCTCCACACTAAGAGGATGCAGTGATCACCGCACAGAATCCATTCACTTCATGATATTCCTGCTCTCTGAAAATTTAGAATACGAAGATAAATACTTGATATCATTTTCATGATGAAATGCATTAAAGCAGGTATTAAACATGCACGGTAGTGAGGCAGTAGTGCTGCTCCCTCGCAGTAAGGGGTCCCCAGATGTATGTTCAGTGTAGAGAACTTTATGGCAGGTGTGACGAGGCTCCAAAAAACTGGATGTATGAATGGATATCGCAAAGGTTTAACTTAAATATTGTGTAAATGTTGGGTTTGTGATCTGGTGGTCGGAGACACGAACACAGAATTCAATGGATGTTCTTCTGAGCGGGCTTTCTTTATTGCACGCATGCTGTCTTTATCTGACGTACCAAAACCCCAGTTCCTATCCTTCCCTTTTCTTTCTCCACACAACCAATCACCACACGATAAACGTCTTTGTGAAATTAAAACTAGTTATAAACTTAGCCCACGGAGTGTTCAGAACTTTAAAAATATCTTGTTTAATTATGCTATCCATTCAGGGTTGCGCCCATCACAGCAAGCATTGTGTGCGAGGCAGGAGCAAATCCTGAACGAGTCGCCAGCGCATCGCTGGGTGAATACGAGCAAAACATACACTAGCAGTGTCAATGCAGCATAACAAAACCCCACATCCTACATGACTTTGAAAGGAAACTGAAGCACGCCAAGTAAACCCACCAGAAAAACATGCAAATTCAAGGCAGGGTACACCCGAGACACACTTGCTGCGAGGCAGCAGTGCAACCTCCACGCCGCCATGCCCCCACATGATTAATACATGCTTTAATGCATTTCATCATGAAAATGATATGAAGTATCTATCTTTGCATTCTAACTGTTCAGACAGCAGGAATATAATGAAGTGAATGTATTCTGTGCGGCAATCACTGTCGGTGCCTCCTCAGTACAAGAGGAAGTCAGTTTAAGAAGCACGTACCAATTTAAGATGGCTCGGGGAACACTTAACACAAAGCATTTAATGTGCTATATAACTTATGACGGGGTTTGAGAAAATCTAGTACATTAAATATTCATTTTATGATGAAGTTTAGTTTACGATGTTCTCCTTTAATGACAAATTACAAGAATAAAGTCAACATGTCGACTTTAATCTTGACATAAACGGTGAGAATAAAGTAGAAATGTCGAGAATAAAGTTAACATGTCGACTTTATTCTCGTCATAAGCATCGAGATTAAAGTGGAAATGTCAACAATAAAGTCAACGTGTCGTCACACTATTACACAGTACCCAGGTA
The DNA here is from genome assembly GCF_900747795.2 of Erpetoichthys calabaricus. Classification (NCBI taxonomy): domain Eukaryota; kingdom Metazoa; phylum Chordata; class Cladistia; order Polypteriformes; family Polypteridae; genus Erpetoichthys; species Erpetoichthys calabaricus. Next base: position 128,382,860 of record NC_041394.2, read on the forward strand.
CATTACACTGTATTGAAAACAAATAAAACAAGTACAACTTGGCTTGCAGTATTATCTAGTAGTATAGAAACAGTATTTACACATTTGAACATAATGGTCCACATCCGACCTTTTAAAACCAAAGTATCTCCAGGCAACGGACGTGACTCCTTTTTTTCGGGAAAAGTTCTACTGTGTCATCATGTTTAACTTTATCCTCAGCTACAGCTTCAGTTTCAGAATGTTCTCTGTCCATTTTCACCATGCAATACCTACACTACCACTACCTATTTAGTGGTGTAGCAGTGAAAAAGAGACCCTGCGCAACACCTCTGTGATTAGCGGTGTAGCAGTGAAAAAGGTCCCCACTTGAAAATTTTCCCACTGCGCCACGTTTCGAACGTCGTTTAGGCAATTTAAACCAGTGTTGCGGTATAAGAAAAATCCATACCATAACAAAAATAAAAAATGGTTTTCAGTATGAACCGGTATACCACCCAGCACTAGTCTCTCAAACCATTCCTGAACATTTTTTGCAGTGCACCAAGGTTCACTATCCTGCTGGAAAGGAATACCGTCATCATGATGGAGTGAACTGTATGTGGTCTGCAAAAATTTTTAGTTAGGTGGTACATGTCAAAGTAACATTTACATGAATAACAGGACCCAAAGTTTCTCAGCAGAACATTGTCCAGAGAATCACACTGTGTCCGCCAGCTTGCCTTCCTCCCATAGTTCATCCTACTGCCATTTCTTCCTCAAGTAAACAATGTACACACACCTGACTATTCACATAATCTATAAGACAATGTGATTAATCAGACTTGGCCTCCTTCTTCCATTGATCCATGGTCCAGTTCGAACACTAACATGCTCATTGTAGGTGCTTCCTTCAGTGGATAGGGGTCAGAATGGGGACTCTGACTGTTCTGCGGCGACACAACCCCATATGCAGCAAGCTATAATGCACTGTGTGTTCTGACGTCTCTATATTCTGGTCAGCATTATGATTGTCAACAACTTGTGCTATAGTAGCTCCTCTGTGGAACTGGACTAGTCAGGTTAGCCTTTGCTCCTCACAGGCATTAATGAGCCTTGGGAACCCATGACCCTGTCACCATTTCACCAATTGTCCTTCCTTCATGCTGGGAACACTTCACAAGACCTGTAGTTTTGTGGATGTTAGGACCCAGTTGTCTAGCCTTCACAATTTGGCCCTTGTCAAAGTTGCTTAGATCCTTATGCTTGCCCATTTTTTTTTCCTGCTTCCAACCAAGATTATTATACAGTAGTTAACGAAAACTAAAATCAAAACTGAAACTATTATTAAAAAAACATTTTTGTAAACTGAAATAAAATAATTAACAAAACCAGAATGAAAAACTAAACTTAAATGAAACTATTAAAGTAGCTGGAAAGACTAACTGAAATAAAATAATAATTGACTAAAATATTTTTAGTTTTCATTTTTGAATTAATATTCTTGCCGTTAGTCTTTAACCCTTGTAAGTTTTCTCTAAAACAGAAAGTCATCTACCACGAGCCGCCTGCATATATTCATCCAGTGAACAGCCGCCGGTGATGGAGGGCGGCTGTTCACACAGCATTTGTGGTGACAGAGCAAGCTGAGTGCGGGTGCGTAGAGACATAAGTGCATGAGAAATACAAAACGATTTGCGTGCTGCCTTTCTTTGTGCTTGTTGTATATCAAGATGTAATTCAAATGGCTGAAATCAGAATGTGCTGGTCAACAAAACGTTTTCCATATGGACAGAAAAATCATTAGTGTGTAACGTTTCAGTTTATTTCTCGGGTGTCTGCTTTTTGTTGACAGCAATTCACCTGCCACTTCACATAGGAGAAATCGTTTTTACTTTCTCATATAAGAAGTATAGAGAAAGTACAGTAATCATGAAAAAATTTGACCTCGATATTTTGATGAATCTTGACGTTACAGACTAACCAGTGTCCAACAATACTGTGTTTTGGAATTGTGTGTGTGGGCGCGCCTGTGTGTGCGCATGTGTAAACACGATAACTCAAAAACGCAACTAGATAGATGGATGAAATTCGGCATGTGGTTGTTACACCACAATTGTAGATCTGTATTAACTTTTGGGCCAAATCCATCACCCGGAAGTGGCACTTTACCTGAACACATACTCAAATTTTTTTTTTATTTATTTATACAGCTGCAGACTCTGATTAATTCAACTTTACTTTTATAATAATTGTTCAATATATTATTAATTTGATTTGTTGTTGATGGTTTCTTGATGTACACAATATAAAAATTATAATCATTGTCTTACGGTTACTCCTTAGATATCCATCCCCATATCTCGGTATACAAGCAAGTCGAGGGGAGACCAACCACTCCCGATTTTTGAAAATAAAACGGCACTGATTGAGAGACTGACTAGGTCATCATACAAGATCAGCATATTGTTGCTGACCAATCACTTTTGCTTAAAAACATCGTTTAACAACGAAGCGATACAAACAAAGATAGAGTCTGACAAGTGATGTAAAAATAAACATACTAATGGGTTTTTGTATTTATTCCATATTTATTATCTTTTTTGTTCATATTCACAACTCAAAATACCTGATATTGTGAAAGTAATCCATTAGCAGAATTATATTTTAAAATATTTGTCTCCTTTTTTCAATGTTTTTCTCTCTCTCTCTCAAAACAGATAGTTGAAATATCCTATTCTTTTTGTTCTTAACATCAGCCATATCATACATATTGCATACCAGGGATTTTTCTTGCCTTGCATCCAAACCTGCTGTGGTAGGCTCTAGATTTCCAACAACCCAACTTTATATGAACAGGTTTAGATAATGTATATGTTGTTCCTAATCTCAGACGCTGACTCTGTTGTTTTATGCCTGTCTGTACTCCTATTACCTGCTCTTGCTCTGCTCATTATGGGTTTACTGTCCTTTATGGTTGTCTATTCAAGACTCACTGCCCCTAACCTCGACAATACATTCTTGTTGTTTTTTGTTTCCCCTCAACACAGCTAGGTGGGGTCTGCACACTCATTCTAGTCTAAAAGCCCTGTTCTTCCTAAGGTCCTGTGATTTCCATTAGAAAATATTTTAAAAATTATAAAATTGTGTAAAATTGTTCATTTGCAGTGTTTAGTTTTGATTATGCTTGTTTTTATCAGACAAAAACAAAACCAGATAGTGGAAGGTTACTACACTGCCTGGTTTACTAACATTAAACTCGTATCCAAATCTGTCAAGTGTACAGTTCTGTCTGATTGTGACACAAAACTAACTCCGTAGGCGCTCCATGCCATAATTACTAAAACTAAAACTGAAACTAATATATATATATATATAAAAATAAAATAGAAATGTCTTGTGAAATAAAAACTAAACTAAAACTAAAGATACACGATGAAGGAAAACTAAAACTAAACTGAATTTCCAAGTAAGGTCAGAAAAAATATAGAAATAAAAACTAAAAAAAGGCAAAACTATAATAACCTTGCTTCCAACAGTTTCCCTTAAAGAACTCACTGTTCACTAATAAAGTGGTGTGTATTCCCTTTGAAAGTCATCATAATTTTCTGTATGACTAAAGATTTGTATACAGTCATATGAAAAAGTTTGGGAACCCCTCTTAATTCTTTGGATTTTTGTTTATCATTGGCTGAGCTTTCAAAGTAGCAACTTCCTTTTAATATATGACATGCCTTATGGAAACAGTAGTATTTCAGCAGTGACACTAAGTTTTTTGGATTAACAGAAAATATGCAAAATGCATCATAACAAAATTAGACCGGTGCAAAAATTTGGGCACCCTAACAGAGATATTACATCAATACTTAGTTGAGCCTCCTTTGGCAAATATAACAGCCTTTAGACGCCTCCTATATCCTTTGATGAGTGTTTGAATTCTAGATGGAGGTATTTTTGACTATTCTTCCATACAAAATATCTCCAGTTCAGTTAAATTTGATGGCTGCCGAGCATGGACAGCCTGCTTCAAATCATCCCATAGATTTTTGATGATATTCAATTCAGGGGACTGTGACGGCCATTTCAGAACATTGTACTTCTCCCTCTTCATGAATTCCTTTTTAGATTTCGAACTGTGTTTTGGGTCATTGTCTTGTTGGAATATCCAACCTCTGCGTAACTTCAACTTTGTGACTGATGCTTGAACATTATCCTGAAGAATTTGTTGATACTGGGTTGAATTCATCTGACCCTCGACTTTAACAAGGGCCCCAGTCCCTGAACTAGCCACACAGCATGATGGAACCTCCACCAAATCTGACAGTAGGTAGCAGGTGTTTTTCTTGGAATGCGGTGTTGTTCTTCCACCATGCAAAGAGCTTTTTGTTATGACCAAATAACTCCATTTTTGTCTCATCAGTCCAAAGCACTTTGCTCCAAAATTAATCTGGCTTGTCTAAATGAGCATTTGCATACAACAAGCGACTCTGTGTGTGGAGTGAGTACAGAAAGGGCCTCTTTCTCATCACCCTGCCATACAGATGCTCTTTGTGCAAATTGCGCTAAATTGTAGAACAATGTACAGATACACCATCTGCAGAAAGATGTTCTTGCAGGTCTTTGGAGGCGATCTGTGGGTTGTCTGTAAACATTCTCAAAATCCTGTGCATAGGCCGCTCCTGTACTTTTCTTGGCCTGCCAGACCTGGGTTTAATAGCAACTGTGCCTGTGGCCTTCCATTTCCTGATTCCATTCCTTTCAGTTGAAACTGACAGTTTAAACCTCTGAGATAGCTTTTTGTAACCTTCCCTTAAACCATAATACTGAACAATCTTTGTTTTCAGATCTTTTGAGAGTTGCTTTGAAGATCCCATGCTGTCACTCTTCAGAGGAGAGTCAAAGGGAAGCACAACTTGCAATTGACCACCTTAAATACCTCTTCTCATGATTGGACACACCTTGTCTATGAAGTTCAAGGCTTAACGAGCTAATCCAACCAATTTGATGTTGCAAGTAATCAGTATTGAGCAGTTACATGCATTCAAATCAGCAAAATTACAAGGGTACCCACATTTCTGCACAGCCAGTTTTTCACATTTGATTTCATTTCATACAACTAAATACTGTTTCACTAAAAATCTTTGTTCGGAAAACAACCCAGTACTCAGATGTTCCTAGGAAATGAAAGACATACCACTGTTATCTTTTTTGTTGAAAGTAGAGTAAATTATTATGCAGGCTTTGAGGGGTTCCCAAACTTTTTCATACGACTGTATATATTTATCCATTCAGCATTTTTAATGTGAACTCTTATGCTGTAACAATACATTTTCAAAGTCAAAATAATACAGACAGTGTCTGAGAGGTTTGACATAGCTTCGGCTTTGTGATAAATGAACCAACAGTGCATACTGGGAGAGAAAAAGACTTGCATATTGTTTTGAACCACTTTCCAAATGTATTCAGTTCTAGTATTTTATCTATAAGTTCTCTGGAATTAGTCACATTTTTTAAGCTAGCCTTCATATTAACAATTCAGTTTTCATTCAAAATATGAGTCAGATATTTTACTGATTTACTGGTGGAGAGCAATTGTAATTCAACCATGCCTTCATTATTTGTGCTATATGTTAAGGTAATTTTTAACATAAAACAAATTCACATTAAAAATAAACAATTTTTGAACTCCAGCAGACCCCCGTGACCCTGTGTTCGGATTCAGCGGGTTGGAAAATGGATGGATGGATGGATGAATTTCATTACTTCAAAATAAAAATATAAAGAACAAAATTAGAAAATTTCAGAGCTGAATTTTTATTTCAGTTAAATCAGAGCACTGGTCAAGATACTGCTTATGTATATACACAAAGAAATACATTTAAGTTTACATTACCTGTGTGGTGGTTCCTGCTGAAGAGGAGGCAGATGATAGGCTTGGGGATTTGGTGACAATTTCCTGAAAGCTGAAACTTAACCCCTGAAGCAAGCTGCTGGCAGAAGAAGTGGCTACAAGGAAAATTGCATGTATGTGAACACATAGTTAATTAAAATATTTAGTATAATAATTAATACTTTTATCCAATTCAAAATAAGGAACTCTAACTTATTTCCAAAAACAAAAGATTACAAAAAAGAAACAGCAACTAAAAAGAAAAAAATACAAAACAAGGAGAAATGAAAATTATGCTTTGTAAATCTGAAAGAAAACAAAATTAAATATTTTTACATGTTAGTGAGAAGTTGCAATTTTCCAGTCCTTCAGACATAATAGGAGTAGAGTCCTAATTCATTCATCTTGTATGCTCTGAATTATTATTTTTATCTGGTGTGTTACATAATTCTCAGCTAGTCTCCCTCAGTTTTACCACACGTTACACCATCACTACTTTCATTTATATATCATTATTAACCATTCCTTGCTCTCTAGATCTCAAAATTTACTTCCCTCTTTGATTGTCTCATTTTACATTTTAAGTAAATAAGACTTCCAACCAAAACTGTATCATTTTAAGTTTTTTTTTATTTCATAGAAATGTTAATATTTGACTGATTAAATAAAAAATGATAGCTTTTCCTTTCATATTTCTTTTCAACCCAGTGCACTTGCTATAACAGGCAGATTCTAAATCTAAAAAAAAATAATAAATCAATTTTCAAAGTTGGAATTTAGAGAAACAAATCAATTTCATATTCAAGTGTTGTTCTTGTATGTATGGTTTACATAGCATGGCAACCACAATAATTAGGGGTACTCTTCAACACTGGCCACTCATGGACTCTCACAGCAATGATGTGTCCTCCTTTATAAGAGATCACACAAGAGCCATCCTGTTAGATGTCTGTGTTCCTGTGCTGGTGTTATGTAAGATGAAGATGAAAACAGTTGTAATAAAGTGTGTGAAGCTACGTGGTGCTGTTTTCTGAAGCCTAAGCAAGCTGAGTCAATGTATGTACAACACCATGAAAAACATTTTCCCTTTTCCTGATTTCCTGTGTTATGGCAATTTTTTGACAAATAGCATTTTCAGGTTTTCAACCAAAATCCAATCTTAGATAAGTAGCCCCTGAGTGGACATTTACCCTAAGTATTTCCTGATACAAAGGAGAATCCATTCGCCATCCACTTATGATAAGCTGTCCAGGCTCAGAAGAGGCAAAACATCCCTGCACCATCTCAATACCACCACTGCTATTATGATATTCTTATCTTGGGATGCAGTCTTTAAAACATTACAACAATTGTGATGAGAACAGGCCGTTCAGCCCAACAAGCTTGCCAATCCTATTTATCTAGATTCTCTACAATAATATCAAGTTGACATCTGAAGGCCGCTAAAGTCCTACTCTCTACCAAACAACTTGGTAATTTACTTCATGTGTCTATGGTTCTTTGTGTGAAGAAAAACTTTATTATTATTGCAAAAATTGCCCTTAAGCTTCCAAGTGTGTCACCATGTTCTTGTTGAAGAATTTATTTAAAAGTAACAGCTGGGATATATTATTATAATAATTCCCTTCATAACTTTAAATACTTCAGTTATGTCGGCTAATCTATGTTTTCTTAAGATTAAAAGGTTCAACTTCTTTAATATCTACACAAAATGATAATCTTTTAAAATTCTACAGGTAGCCTAATTGCTGATCTGAAATTTACCTTTTTTTTATAATATGGAGACCAAATTTCTACATAGTACTCTAAATGAAACCACACTAATTCACTATATAACTTAAGCACAACATCACTTGACTTGTTTTCCACACAGCACGATAAATAATCTAACATTCTATTTGTCTTCTTGATCTCTTGTGAACACTGTCTTGATGTAGATAGTGTTGAGTCGACTATGACTCCAAGATCCTCCCTTCATAAGGTGTACTTTCTAGTTTTAAACCTCCCATTGTGTACGCACTAAAATACATTTCCTTAAATTAATGTAATCTGTTACAAATCTGCCCAAGCCAGGTCTCTCTGCAACAATTTAGATGATTCTGCATTAGCTGCATTTCCAGCTAGGTTAGTATCACCTACACACTTTACTGGCTTCTTATTTATATTATCTGGATTTTTAATATTTATAAAAACAGCAGGGGCTGCTCACTGATCGCTGAAGGACACCATTGTTAACATTACCTAATTCTGAAAGTTTCCCTCACCATAACACTTTGCTTCCAGCATCTGGTGCGTAAAGCGTGTGAGAAAGAAAGCGATTTACTGTGTGATAACAGTGACAGTTCTTCCAGAGCCAATAGTGGCAGCAATGATACATTCTGGTCCAAGTGTTAGTGAAGCATATCAAGGTTATGATTTTGCTTTGAATGTGCTCAGCAACTTTCAAACCTGGTAGCTCCCTGGATCTCCAGGGCTCAAGAGAGAAGTATTAGATACAGATAATCCCTTACAGAATTTCAGTCTCTTCATAAATGATAGGATGTTAGCTGTAATTCTGACTGAGCCCAAAATACAGTATGTACACAACAATTAACAAAGCAGTACACACTAAAATAAATTCCAGGCTGCATGAGTCACCTAACCTCAACCTAACTGAACATGCATTTCACTTGTTAAAAACAAAAATACGCATAAATAAGCAAAAACTGAAGACAGCTACAGTAAAGGCCTGGAAAAAAACATCACTAAGGAAGAAACCCAGCATTTAATGAAAAAATTTTCAACCAAGTTTTAAAAATGATCAATGTATTTATGATTATGTTAGTTTGTCCAATAACTTTTGAGACACTGAAAAAGGGAGGACTATGTATAAAAATGGTTACCTTTCCTAAACGACTCATACAATACTTTTGTTAAACTCCTTGAATCAAAGCTGAAAGTCCACAATTCAATCACATCATTATTCCATCATTTCAAATCCACAAATTAAGCCAAAATTATGAAAATTCTAGTCATTGTCAAAATACATATGGACCATATGTATATACAGTATGTAATAACAAGAAGTCAAAATATATTGTACAGTTAATTATCTTTTAGGTAACAGCCTCTTAATGGACATAATGAAAAATCCATCCTAAATTACCGGGTCAATTGCTTAAAAACAAGAATAAAGAAAGCGAAATAGGTCAACACCTTGTGAGGAAACAGCCGATGCCTGGACTGGTGTTGCAGTGCTGGGCACTAGACGTGCCTGTAATCCATGGAGTGAAGCAGGAGATGCATTGTTAGAAAAGGTAGGACTGGTGCTAGTGGCTTCTTGAATGCCAGATGGTCTAAAAGGAAAACAGAAGTTATTTAATATTTGTCATCTGTAGAAAACAACTATATTTAATACACAATATGACAGTATTTAAATTAATTTCTCACAAACTTGCATTTGTAAATAGTTATATTAAATATCTGAGCAATTATAATCATTACATAACACGGTACAAGCAATAGACACATGGCTTTTATAATCTTATACTTTATGCAATAAAGACGTATCACAAGTCAACAAAGCAAACAAAACGGACCACAACTGAAAAGTTCCCATACAATAGACTTTTTGGAGAAAAATAGTCATTGTCCAAATGTTGATATGTGAATTAGAAAAATTCACACAGACATGGAAAGAATGCACCAAGTTTTCAGATTATGCCTGGGTTATTACTCTGCTAAAATGGAAAATGTGGATAGTTGTTACACCTCTAATACCTTTGTGCTGTAAGTAGTCCAGATAATTCCTTTGATCCAGCAGCAGTCTGGCCCACAGTAACAGTTAAAGGTTTCCCAGCAGAGCCTGATAAGATAAAAAGTCAACTATCACTTATGAATATTCAGCAGGATCCTCATCTGATTTTGCTGTATATTTTTACAATAATACAGGAAGGTGACACAATACAGCTAGCATTATTGTAATGCCATTGACAGTGTACGGATTAACTCTTTTAGGGCGGATGTCGACTTTTGTTGACAGGAGGGGTTGAGGGTGCATGTCGACAAAAGTCAACATCCAGGGGTAGAGGGTGACAATCAGCGGTTAATGGCGATAAAACTCACTGTTACGTCACAGGCATTCCCTCTCTGCTTATAGGAAAGCTAGACTCATTGACTCGGTATCTAATCCTTGTGTGTGCGTGAGTTATGAAATGTAAACAAAGGCAAGATGGCATCGACATCTCACGAGGGAGCGAAGCGATTGCAGAAAAGCAAAATACTCAGCAGACGATGTTTTGCGCATTATCCCGGAGTCAGACTCTGAATTTTTATAATCTCATTTTGTTGAGAGTGATCAGGATATCAAGCAAGAGAGTGAGGAACTGGCATCAGCTGATCGGACACCAGCCGATGCCGTCCTAGCTGATCGGCTGCCAGCTGAGCGCATTCACAAAGAGGTATGCAGAGCAATTTTTTGAATTGCGGGTTGCGCTTGCACCGCACTCTCGTTTTTCAAAGTGGAAACCCACAACAAAAGACGAGATGAAGGGCTTTGTGGCATTACAAATAGAGATGGGACTAGACTGGTGATATAACTTCAGGGAGCATTGGTCCAAATGTGCTTTGTCCCCTGGCGTCTTTGGACAGGTTATGCCGTGTGATAGGTATGTGCTGCTGTAAAGTTTTATTGTGATAACCAGAAGCAAATCTCAAGGGGTGAGCCAGGCTATAACCCCATGGATAAAGTTCAGCCCCTGCTTGAGACATTGTGGAACCAACATATAAACAATTTTATCAGCCTGGCCGTGATTTGTCTGTGCATGAATCTATGATAAAATACAAGGGATGCCTTTTTATCTGCCAGTATATGCCAGACAAGCCCACAAAGTACGGCATAAACGATTTTGTACTGGTAGAAGCAAACACTGGTTTCTGCCTGAAAGTAATTACATATACAGGAAAGTATTTCTTTCAAAGAAAGAACTGAAAGAAAACTGTCCCTTGACAAGTCAGGTTGTGCTGGAGCTGCTTCAGGGCTATGAACATTTGGGTCATGTTGTGTACATGGACAATTTTTATACATCACCAGAATTGTTCATGGAGCTACAGAGCAGGGGAATTGGAGCTTGTGGCACAGTGAGGGTGAACTGGAGACACAAGCCTTCACAGTTGAAGCCAGACAGGCTGAAGATGAAAAGAGGTGACAATCCAGTTTTCATGTGGGCAGAAAACTTGGTGGCAGTGGCATGGCACGATGTGAAACAGGTGACTTGTCTCTCTACAGTACACACTAACAATATGTGACAGAAAGTGCAGCAACAGACAATTGAAAAGGAAGCACCAGTGCAACACATATTGTAAGCAGTGCAATGTGGCAATGCATGCAATTGGCTGCTTTGAGCGATATCATACTTTGCAGGACTTTGCTCTGTAACATGTATGTGATATGTATGTGAAATCATATAGTATGCAGGCTCATACAACATGCAAGTAACATTTATCAAAAATAAATATTTTTGGTTGATTTGATATGTTAAAACATTGCTTTGTGTTCTTTTTTTAAAAAAAATAGTTTTTGGAAAAATATTCAGCCCTGGGAGAAAAGAAACAAAAACAAAATCAGCCCTAAAAGAATTAAGATGCCCGATAAAGTAAGAAACAAAGGATTTTAAGCCCTGACTAAATTTCGGCAAGGAATACGTGTTGGTTTTGCCATGTTATCAGAAAGTGAAAAAAAAAATGTCAAAAGGTTTTCATTTACCTCTTCCGAGTATGAAAAAGGAAGTTCTTAACATTGTTAACCTAGTAACATTTAAAATTATTTTTTGGGAATTGATGGTGTGTCTCACTGAGATGTAAGCTGGCAAGACATCTGGAAGATAATACAGGCCAGGGATCCTAAGTGGCAGTAGTACTGATCCAAAGTAAAGAGGTCCTTTTGCAACTCCACCAACGAAGCCTCATTCATATTCTGTCTATTCACTATACAACATTGTCACAAGGCCAATAAAGGTAACAGATCAAGCTCTGAAAACACTAATGGAAGACCTGGAGGCAACCAGAGTGAAATTAGACAAGGACCAATCGTTTCTGCAAAACAGTTAATACACTTTATTAGCAAGGAGCGGTGTCATAAGGCATCAAGCAGAGGGAAAAAAATATCCTTAGTTCTTGAAATTACTGAAACATAGGAAAAGATATTAATAGGTAGTTCCAGTTTCCCACAAAAATCACTACAGCCGTGTCAAACCTAATTACTGTGGTATGATTTGAAAAATTCTGTGCAGTTATAATGATCAAGCCAACTATTCCATAGGAGGAATGCTTAGAGGAGGCCCAAAGAGGAAAATGTGGCAATACTCTAGGAGGGAATGTGACACACCATGTAGTAGGGAAAAATGGCATCAGACTACACACTTGGCGTCTTGTAGTTCAGGACAGATCGGGATCAGAAATATGAGATGGTAGACAGGGGGAGACATACACAAAATCGCTGGCAACGCAGGCACATTTTTTCATCAGGTTGCATCGGCATCTGCAAAGCCTCTATTAAAATACTGCCAGCTTTGCAGGCAAGCACGTATGCACACGTACAGAAATAAACTTGAGCACTCAGTAAGAATAAATATATATATATATATATACACAGTAATCCCTCCTCCATCGCGGGGGTTGCGTTCCAGAGCCACCCGCGAAATAAGAAAATCCGCGAAGTAGAAACCGTATGTTTATATGGTTATTTTTATATTGTCATGCTTGGGTCACAGATTTGCGCAGAAACACAGGAGGTTGTAGAGAGACAGGAACGTTATTCAAACACTGCAAACAAACATTTGTCTCTTTTTCAAAAGTTTAAACTGTGCTCCATGACAAGACAGAGATGACAGTTCCGTCTCACAATTAAAAGAATGCAAACATATCTTCCTCTTCAAAGGAGTTTGCGTCAGGAGCAGATGTCAGAGAGATAAAGAAAAGCAAACAAATCAATACGCTGTTTGGCTTTTAAGTATGCGAAGCACCGCGGCACAAAGCTGTTGAAGGCGGCAGCTCACACCCCCTCCGTCAGGAGCAGGGAGAGAGAGTGAGAGAGAGAGAGAGAGAGAGAGAGAGAGAGACAGATAAAAACAAAGTCAAAAATCAATACGTGCCCTTTGAGCTTTGAAGTATGCGAAGCACCGTGCAGCATGTCCTTCAGAATGCAGCTTGCACAGAAGGTAGCAACGTGAAGATAATCTTTCAGCATTTTTAGACGAGCGTCCGTATCGTCTAGGTTTGCGAACAGCCCCCCTGCTCAATTCCCCTACGTCAGGATCAGAGAAACTCAGCGCAAGAGAGAGAGGGAGAAAAGTGTTGGGTAGCTTCTCAGCCATCTGCCAATAGCGTCCCTTGTATGAAATCAACTGGGCAAACCAACTGAGGAAGCATGTACCAGAAATTAAAAGATCCATTGTCCGCAGAAATCCGCAAACCAGCAAAAAATCAGCGATATATATTTAAATATGCTTACATATAAAATCCGCGATGGAGTGAAGCCGCGAAAGGCGAAGCGCGATATAGCGAGGGATTACTGTATATATATATATATATATATATATATTCAAGAACTAATCAAAATAAAATTTCTAAGGAAAAAGTTGAAAGAGAAGATGCACTGAAACGTTCATTTCAGTTTAGTGCACAACTATTAATGTTTTCAAAGAATGACAGATACAACTTCTCTCTAAATTTTAATGAGCTCCTACCTTCCTGTGTAGCAGCAGTGCTTCCAGCAGAATCCCCATGTGATAAGATGGTCACCTTGATTTTGGCTCTTTTGGAAGACTTAGCTGGTGTAGGACTTGGAGTGGATCGCCTCTTCAGCTGTGTTCGGATTTCATCTCTGTCAAGTCCCTCTGTCTGCTCACTGGAGACGGGCACTGCAGCAGAGGAACAGTCATCATCATCAAGCACTATGCTCTACACAGAATGCCCCTTCACACCAACACATGACAAGAAGCAAGATAGGTATGCTTACAATATAGAACAGCAAAAGCCAAAATGAGGACAAGCAAAACAATGTAGTTCTCAAGTTAAAAAAGGTTAAAGAAGTCACTGAGAAAAAGTCTGGTTGTAAACAAAAATAAAAACATAAAAAATAAAACAATATAAAAATGAATGAGCAAACAACCCAAAAAATTTTCAGGAGACACCTGAATATCATAAGAAAACAATTGCACATCTTCTTTATTCCATGAGCTCTACAAAACTAACTGAAAACCATTTTTTCTTTGCCTGTTATGTCAGTAACATGTTGCAGTTCAAAGCATATGAATGGCCAGATGCATGATGACTAGAAAAAAAAAAAGAAAATTATTAATTTCTGCAGCAGTTATACATTTTGGCTAACTATATATATGACTGATGTTCCAGAGTATGAAAAGTAAAAACTGTTTTTTTTCCATAGTGAAATGGTTCTTCCAATTTAACTGATTCATCTACCTTTCAATTTCAGTGCTATGGGTCCACTGTGGCTGCCATTTTTTTGCCCTAAGCTTTTTTTAGCTTTTAATTGGACTCGTTACGTTAACACTAGAATTACCTGAGTCTACGAAAAAACTCGTAGATCCGGCCTACCTTAAAACCATTCGCACCTCTCCGCCAGTGTCCTATGTCCCCTAAATGTGCTGATAAAAACAAGCTACAAGCAGCCGGGTACTCCATCCCCCCACTGACTTAGAACGTGCACGAGCATCTCCCAGCTCATGCCTTGATTGATTATCTGGGAGTGAAGTAGAGTTTTAGAGTGGAAATAATAGATCGTTATTTGGAACACACACATTTCATGTGTGTTCTACAGTAATCTGTGTAAACACATTATTAAAACAGAAACTTTTTCATATCTATACTAATAAAAGTATATCACGTGAACTGAAAACAAGGAAGAGATTTTCAGCACGAGTCAAACGCGGGAACAAAGGTAAATGACGTTAATTGTTGAGTGTCTTTTAATACTGTGTAATTGTTGAGTGTCTTTTAATACTGTGTAAGCATACATATTAACAGATGTGCAATTAAACGTGTGCATTTACGGGGTGATTTCTCAGGCTTAAAGCTCGAAGTGATCACTCCAGTGAAGGCAGCTTCACAAAAAAACAGATCCTTAACAAACTGTTATTGGTATATTTTCCCTCAATTTTAAAAGGTTTTCTTTTCTTCTTAATAAAAATTTAAAAGCAGTACTTTGCCGCTGCGAACCGCAGGGATTTGAGCGACTGACGCATACAGACATATTCATGAGTGCAGGTACTTCGGAAAGAAAGCACCATGTAAACCTAAAGTTTAAATTAAGTTCATAGACCTACAAAAGGTTGCCATTGATTTGAGGCAAGATTGCTTTTCTCCTGTACAACTATACGTTGCATTCTCAAGAGTGTGCTTGCACTGCTTGGTCATATTACAACCGGAGTGCTGAACTGACAACGTGGTATACAAACAGAACAATCGTAAAAACAGGATGAAATAAAAAGGCTGCTTCCGTTGGCGAAGCAACGAAAAAGGAAGACCTTATATGGCATTCGTTTATAAAACAGCGGAGAGGCTGTGTGAACTCAGCTTCAGAAAAAAACAGATCCTTAACAAATTGTTATTGGTATATTTTCCTTCAATTTAAAAAGGTTTTCTTTTCTTCTTAATAAAAATTTAAAAGCAGTACTTCGCCGGTGCGAAGCGCGGGGATTTCAGCGACTGACGCATACAGATATATTCATGAGTGCAGGTACTATGGAAACAGAGCACCGTGTAAACCTAAAGTTTAAATTAAGTTCATAGACCTAAAGGTTGCCATTGATTTGAGGCAAGATTGCTTTTCCCCTGTACAACTATACGTTGCATTCTTAACAGTAAGCTTGCACAGCTTGGTCATATTCCAACCGGAGTGCTGAACTGACAACGTGGTATACAAACAGAACAATCGTAAAAACAACGGAGAGGCTGTGTGAAGTCAGCTTCACAAAAAAAACAGATCCTTAACAAATTGTTATTGGTATATTTTCACTCAATTTAAAAAGGTTTTCTTCTTAATAAAAATTTAAAAGCAGTACTTCACCGCTGCGAAGCACGGGGATGTATATATATATATATATATATATATATATATATACACAGTGGGTACGGAAAGTATTCAGACCCCTTTCAATTTTTCACTCTTTGTTATATTGCAGCCATTTGCTAAAATCATTTAAATTAATTTTTTCCCTCATTAATGTACACACAGCACCCCATATTGACAGACAAAAAAAAGAATTTTTGAAATTGTTGCAGATTTATTAAAAAAGAAAAACTGAAATATCACATGGTCCTAAGTATTCAGACCCTTTGCTCAGTATTTAGTAGAAGCACCCTCTTGAGCTAATACAGCCATGAGTCTTCTTGGGAAAGACGCAACAAGTTTTTCACACCTGGATTTGGGGATCCTCTGCCATTCCTCCTTGCAGATCCTCTCCAGTTCTGTCAGGTTAGATGGTAAACGTTGGTGGACAGCCATTTTTAGGTCTCTCCAGAGATGCTCAATTGGGTTTAAGTCAGGGCTCTGGCTGGGCCATTCAAGAACAGTCACAGAGTTGTTGTGAAGCCACTCCTTCGTTATTTTAGCTGTGTGCTTAGGGTCATTGTCTTGTTGGAAGGTAAACCTTCGGCCTGGTCTGAGGTCCTTAGCACTCTGGAGAAGGTTTTTGTCCAAGATATCCCTGTACTTGGCCGCATTCATCTTTCCCTCGATTGCAACCAGTCGTCCTGTCCCTGCAGCTGAAAAACACCCCCACAGCATGATGCTGCCACCGCCATGCTTCACTGTGGGGACTGTATTGGACAAGTGATGAGCAGTGCCTGGTTGTCTCCACACATACCACTTAGAATTAAGGCCAAAAAGTTCTATCTTGGTCTCATCAGACCAGAGAATCTTATTTCTCACCATCTCAGAGTCCTTCAGGTGTCTTTTAGCAAACTCCATGCGGGCTGTCATGTGTCTTGCACTGAGGAGAGGCTTCCGACAGGCCACTCTGCCATAAAGCCCTGACTGGTGGAGGGCTGCAGTGATGGTTGACTTTCTACAACTTTCTCCCATCTCCTGACTGCATCTCTGGAGCTCAGCCAAAGTGATCTTTGGGTTCTTCTTTACCTCTCTCACCAAGGCTCTTCTCCCCCGGTAGCTCAGCTTGGCCAGACGGCCAGCTCTAGGAAGGGTTCTGGTCGTCCCAGACGTCTTCCATTTAAGGATTATGGAGGCCACTGTGCTCTTGGGAACCTTAAGTGCAGCAGAAATTTTTTTGTAACTGTGGCCAGATCTGTGCCTTGCCACAATTCTGTCTCTGAGCTCTTCAGGCAGTTCCTTTGACCTCATGATTCTCATTTGCTCTGACATGCATTGTGAGCTGTAAGGTCTTATATAGACAGGTGTGTGGCTTTCCTAATCAAGTCCAATCAGTATAATCAAACACAGCTGGACTCAAATGAAGGTGATCTCAAGGATGATCAGAAGAAATGGAAAGCACCTGAGTTAAATATATGAGTGTCACAGCAAAGGGTCTGAATACTTAGGACCATGTGATATTTCAGTTTTTCCTTTTTAATAAATCTGCAACAATTTCAAAAATTCTTTTTTTTGTCTGTCAATATGGGGTGCTGTGTGTACATTAATGAGGAAAAAAATTAATTTAAATGATTTTAGCAAATGGCTGCAATATGACAAAGAGTGAAAAATTGAAGGGGGTCTGAATACTTTCTGTAGCCACTGTATGTATGTATGTATGTATATATATATATATATATATATATATATATATATATAGATATAGATATAGATATAGATATAGATAGATAGATAGATATTAGATATATGTGTATATATATGTAGATATGTAAATATGTATATGTATATATATGTCTGTATGTGTATATATATTTATATATGTGTGTATGTATGTATAGATAGATAGATGTATGTGTATATATATGTTGGTATATGTATATATATATATGTATATATGTAGATATGTGTATATGTAGATATGTATATATAAGTATATATGTTTATGTATATAAATGTTTACATAACCTCTTTAACACACTACTTCTCCACTGCGAAGCGCGGGTATTTTGCTAGTTTTAGTAATAAATGTTACAAAATGTAGGCATAAACTATAGAATGTGTGAAGCAGCATGAAGTCCAAAGATCAAATAAACACTTTCACAAAAGGTTCAAGAACAACACAATAGCTCCCGTGGATTAGCGGTAAGATTTGCTGTCTCAGAGCACAGCAGACTTTCTGTCCCTCAGAGACCTGAGTTCGATTCCCCGTTGAGAAGAAAGTGTTCTTTTTTTTTTTTTTTTTCTTTTTAACCTCGAACAGACATAAAATTTATAAATTGGTATGTACTGTCAGTTAATGAGATCGTTATATTTTCATGTGGGATGCTCCTTTTAAAATATTTTTTAACAATTGAGAATGCAATTAACATGAACAAGTGTCCTTATAACTGTTACTTTTAAGATCCATTACACACAGACAGACACAGCACTGTGTAATAGAGAGACAGACAGGCAGAAAAGTCACTAGATATATATAAATAAACAGGGAAGGCACATGTACTGAATGAAAAAAAAATATCAACATGTGCTTTGATCCTGCTGCACTGAATAAGCTCATGCGCTCTAACATTACCCCCCCCCCCACCCCCCCAATCTGACTCTAAGTAACAGCGCAAGTACAGACGCAAACCAAGTGTATGTGTGTACTGTATAATATTAACAAAAAGAGCAGCTTACTACTGAAAACAGCAAATATAGGAGTGATTGGGGATTGAACTGGGGACTCTTGATCACACTTGGTTTGCGTCTGTACTTGCAATGTTTCTTAGAGTCAGATTGGGGGTGGGGGCGGTGTGAGTTGGGGGGGGGGGGTGGTGTTAGAGTGCATGAGCTTATTCAGTGCTGCAGGATCAACGCACATGTTGATCTTTTTTTTCTTTCAGTAATAGCGCCAACATAGATCCACACCGGATTCACAGCTGTTCGTTTTCAAATAATATTGCATTAGTCCGATGATGTTTTCATATATATTGTCTCTTTCTTTCAGGTGTGTAATAGGAACCACAGCATAGAGAGAAGCATGTACACTGTAACAGGTACACATGTAAATATAAGAAAGACGATCCTTGCGCGTGTGTGTGAACAGTTAACATTTGAATCTGATGATTGCATATAGCGCTGAACTTACTGCTCTGTACTATTCTATCCTCTGCATGTCCTGGAGTACAAAAGAAACAGCATACAGCACCATGTGGGGACTGGCAAGATCGGGGAAAAAAAACATGCAGTCACTGACTATAAACCGCAAGATGTTATGCGAATGAATATGAATAATGTATGCATCCGTGCCACAAAGTTTTCCGAAATGTACTATACAGGTCATAAAACGAATAATTCCAAATATCATATATACTTACGTCTGTGTTTTTTTTTTTTTTTTTTTTTTGACATCATACACCATAAGGTGCAATTCAGCATGAGCAGGAACACTCAATAAAACTGAATAAAAAAAAATCAAGTGACAGTAAGACACGAAGAAGGCAGATTCACCAGCGTTTGTGTGTCAGCTTTTTTCCCTCCAGATCAGAGAATGTCCAGTTCCATTGTCTCAAAACACCACTCACATCTTCAGTTATTCCGTTTCAAATGAAAAATAACAGCATCAGATCCCTGGGTGGGGGGCGGTAGTATGTATCGTGATCGTGATTTAGAGAGAATAAAAGTTAAAAAAACAAACTTTTATACGTCCTATAAATGCACACCGTGTGTTACAGACGCAAACTAAATGTATGTGTGTACTGTATAATATTAACAAAAGGAGCAGCGCACTACTGAAAACGGCAAATATAGGAGTGAGTGGGGATCGAACCTGGGACTCTTGATTACAAGTCAGCAAATCCTACCACTATGCCACTGAAGTTGTTGTCTATTTCTTGAATCTTTTGTGAAAGTGTTTACTTGATCTTTGGACTTCAGGCTTCATACATTATATAGTTTATGCCTATATTTTGTCATTTACTACTAAAATATGAAAAACGTTTCTGTTTTAAAAATGTGTTTACACAGATTACTGTAGAAACGGAACACACATGAAATGTGTGTGTTCCAAATAGCGATCTATTATTTCCACTCTAAAACTCCAGCACTTCAGTCACTCCCAGATAATTAAACAAGGCATGAGCTGGGAAAACTTAGTGAACGTTCTGCGGCAGTGGAGGATGGAATAGCTGGCTGCTTACTGCACGTCTTAATCGGCACATTTAGAAGACAAAAGAGAGGTGAGAATGGTTTTAAGGTGGGCTGGATCTAGGAGTTTTTTCGTAGACTCTGGTAATTCTAGTGTTAAGCAACCTTCCATTTCCCCAGCTTCTCTATTTTAGTGTTAATCCTGAAATTACTAAATTTCAGTTGCTAAATTTTGAGTGTAACGTGGCAAGCCCCTTTACATATTACATAGGGAGAGTCATGATTTTCATTCCACTTTTCCATTTAACCTAATATTTATAAATGAGCTTTCACAATTCATTGTCATTTGCCCTGCTGACTTGTCCATTGGCATTATTAAATGCAGTAAAGGAAGAAAACCTCCTCAAAAAAAGTGAATCAACAGGATAATGGCTTATGCATTTAATGCTATGGCAAAAACAAATATTTCTACATTCCTTAACAATGTACTATACAAAAGCCTTATGCTCTTTAGGCAGTTCATTAAAATATGTTAGATAGTTATTCTATGCCTTCTGTATTATGGTATCAACTGAAAAATGTGTATTTTAGAGTTCCAGATTTATTTTTTGCAAAAAGTCAAGAATTTCAGTAAAATATTTGAATGTTGTTAAAGAAAGAAGCTAACACAGTAAAATACCACTTTCAGGCCAGTTAAAAAAACACTTTGAGAAAGTTTGCAAACTTTGTAGCCATGTAGCCAGTGCTTGATTAAGCAAATATAAGAAACAGATGATAATGATCACTAGCATCTTGCGTAGGTTATACCAAAGTGATTAACAAACAGCTACAGCTGTACACAGGGAATAAAACAGGATAAAGAAAGTGGTCTCTTCCAAGCAGAAACTGCATGGCTGATGAGTGTTTCCAGCTATTCTGCAGAAGCACAAACAAATGTGCAAGGTTGAGGACCCGAAACGCAATGACAGGCCATGGAAATTTAGTGCCTCAGATGATTGATACTTCAATTTTTCCATCAAAATGCTTTAAGCCTCCAATCAAGTTTCCCGTTGAAATTGGAAGATAACTAACACTTCTATCAGCAAAAAACTTGCAAAAACAAATAGGACTCAAGTATTAACCATCTATGGTCCAATCTAAAGTGACCTTCACGGAAGAGTTGCTACTAAAATGCCAATCGCCTGAGGATGAAATAAAGCCAAAAAACTCACTAACACACAAAAACCCAAGGACTAGTGTGCAAATAAAAATGGCAGCAGATGCCCTGGGCTGGCAAGTCAAATGTGAGAGTTCTAACTGTAACAGAAGGCAGTTTGTCTGTCAAAGAGCTGAAGAATGGTATATGAACAAATGTTTCTAGACAATAGTAAAGTACGGTGAAGGTTCCTGGTAGGTCTGGGTAGGCATTTTCACAAATGGAGCTGGTTATATGATCAAAACTGATGGCTCCGTCGATGCTCCGATGTACAGGCAGATTCTTGTCCAACATGCAATACTATCAGGTAGGTCTGGGTAGGCATTTTCACAAATGGAGCTGGTTATATGATCAAAACTGATGGCTCCGTCGATGCTCCGATGTACAGGCAGATTCTTGTCCAACATGCAATACCATCAGGGGAGTGTCTGATCAGTCTTACCTACATTATGTAGCATGAAAATGACTGCAAACACAAGCCAGTCTAGGATTAGTAACATAGCCAAAGTCTGAAGCAGAATTGTCACAAGTTCTCCAAGAGACTTTGAACAACTGCACTAATAGTACTGCATTAATACCTAACTAAAAATCGCTGGTGTGTCCAGTCAATTTAGTACTAAAACAGGCAAGTTTTGCCCATCAACGTCCTGAATTTCAGACTAAGGAATGACTCTGAACCCAGAGCATATTGATTCAAACTCTCATGGGTATGAAAAAGAAGCAGCTATGTGTTGTGGATTGGTGTTAAAACACACACAGATGAGCACTGTACAAAACACTTTTCAACAAAACAATAACCCTCAGAGTGTGTGTGTGGCTTTACCTGTGCCTGGTACCACAGTATTTCTATATGTGCTGTGACAAATTGACTATATGGTACTGAAATCACAGTTGAGACATTCAAATATGTCCATGTTCCATTCAAATATGTTTTCTGGATTGCGGAATCATCCACACTCTAAAACCAGGTAGTCTCAAGGTTACTTGGCTCATCAGTAAAGTCTATGGTTATACTGACTGCTCAAGAAAATACTAGGACACATTCTACTGATGAGGGAGATCAGTCAGTGGTAGATGTCATATTAGATTCTGTGAACAGAGTACTAGTTCTGAAAGTCGATACATCCTTTTCTAAGCCAGCACCCAATAATTCATGCAGTATATCATATTTTCTAGATGACAGAAAGTATAGTTGATCACACGCACCTGCACTGTCAGCTAGTTTAAACAGTAATATCATTCCTTTAGTCCTCCATATCATTTGAAAGCATTCATATGGCTTTACTCATTCAGTTTTAACATCTGTACAGACAACATCAGCACATGTTAAGCTTATTATCTAGGCTCAAGCAGAATATGAATCCTGACCATAACAAACTCTCTAAACTATTCAAACAACTAATGCCTATATTGTTTTTGCAGTGGTGTTGCAATAGCACACTTTATCCAAAGTCCACACGATTCAAACATTTGACATTTATACATTTTTAAAGTAAGCTTGATCTCTGACCCTTTAGACTAGTCATCACGTGCTCTAACATTACTAAGAAGTAAAGCAATTGGAAGATTTTCCTTATATAGTTTTCAGGCAAACTGGACCTATACTTCAGATTGTATCAGTCCTACACTTTCTAAACTGCTTATTCAGTACAGGGTCACTGAGGTAATTTGGTATACAAAATGTTACTTTTCATTATAAAGTCAATTCACCTAATAAATAATTGTTGGTGCTTTTGATAGCCTAAACTTGCTATTGTAATTTAATCATCTTCCTAATTTGTCTTTGCAAACAACAGAATATAATGAATAGCCAGAAACTATAGGTGTACAATTAATGTCTGCTAAAATAACGGCAAACAAATTCAGAGAAATACATTGAGTATTGAATGTTTACTTCACATCAGTATTACAATTAATCCCCTTGTTTGATTTGAATGTGTGCCTAATCAGAGATCTGCTAACACATTATCAATATCCAAGAGAGAAAAAAAAAAGACAGATTTCTCTTTAAACAATATTCTTTTTTCTATACCCAGGAAGATGGGAACAGAATTTTTCTTTGCAAAAATCTCAATTTCTTTTAATGGATCTGGCTAGAGGTCTCAGGGGGGTCAATGTAGCAACGTAACTACTGCAATGATTGTGTGAGGCACTACTGGTATAGGAGGGGTGAGTTTGGCTGCAGACTTATGTGACTGTCCTGAGGTATATCCTGTTCCTGTTTCACTAAACACAAGATGTTACTATTGAAACTGCAAAAGAATTGTGTATTTTTCATGGATTTCTTTTACAACTCAAGTGAAAAACAAAATAAAGTTCTCTCTCAGGCACAACAAAATAAGACAATACTCACTTCAACTATTTACATAAACAGTAGGATGTAATGTTAAAATGACTATCAATAATCATACAAATCACTAAGTAAATGGGGCAATGACAGAGACAGGGAGTACACAATTATAATAAAAATAAGTAACTGATGATTACTACCTTTGATAACTGATTATTAATTTCAAATAACAGTATAATGAAATAAGCACCTTCCCAGACCAATTGAACATACGGTTTTCTGCTTAGAAACGGTACAGTACAACCTTTATTTTGCAAGGAATCACTTAAACAGTTAATATGAATTTCTTAAATGCTGAATTAGTTGAAAAATAAAAAAGTGTTTAATTATGCTTCTTTCCTATTTTTTTACAATAAAGATGCTGTACAGTTATTAAACAATTTTGTCAACTGTTTAATATGATACAGTAAGTTACTTTTACTCAGATACTAGCTGTCCTCCGTGGCTCCACCCATCCCCCTACCACTGGAGCTCATCTTGGGCAAATAAGTTCTCCCAGCTCAAGCCAAGGCTCCTTATCTGTGTGTGTGGTTCCTGGAGTTGTATAGGGTACTGATATATTGTCATTTGGAATACATACACTTCATGTGTGTTCCGTGTTTACAGCGATCTGTGTAAATTGTAGGATGAAGTGCAAGGCAGGAATCGTTGAACACATAACTAAACAAAAGAAACATTTTTCATATTTTAGTAATAATTGACAAAATGTACAAATGAAGTGTATAATGCGTGAAGACTGAAGTCCACATATCAAATAAACACTTTCACAAAAGGTACAAGTATAGCAAAACAAGTGTGCTTTTATTTAAGAATATAATCGTAGAAAAAGAAATCCGTTTAGGGTACAACACTGACACGATAGCTTTGTTGGCACAGCGGTAAGAACTGTTGACTGATAATCAAAAGGTTGCCAGTTTGATTCTGAGCACACCCATTTTGAGTAGTGAGCCGCTCTTATTCTTACTGTTATACAATAAAAACATACATTTGATTTGAGTCTTTAACAGACAGTGTAAAGTTATGGTACTTGTAAAAGTTACAGTTTTTTAATTCAGTTTTATTATCCCAGTCACGTTCACGCTCCTTTCGATCCGACACTGCTGCTTTCACATAACGACGTCCTATAACAGGTGAACTCATATGATGATGAGGGTTCTTCATTGTGTAGTAGTGAAACCGGACAAACTTTAAAAATCAATAAACAAAACGGTATTGCTAGCTAAGCGGAGGCAACTTACTCTCCATAACACAGAGGTAGACCGACTCCTGACGTCACGCTTCCCCCTCCCCTTGGCCCACAGCCTCTGTCTTGGATTAGCACGAATATATCTCTCCTGCAAACAAACTATGATACATAGTGCGATGAGAGAAGTCGCAAAATCAACCCAAATGTTCAAGCAAATTACAGAAAAAAACCCGATCTAAATCCGTTAAGTAGTTCTCTTTGTGAAAAGCGGAAAGACATACAGACAGACATTTTAAAGATTTTAAATATATAGAGATTTATAAAATAACATTTAAGTAAAACACATAGCATCCTTTTTTCCAAAATTAAATGTTACACCTGAAAAACCAATCATCACCATTACAAATTTTACAGAAATGTAAAATCTGGGAAATGTTAAAATTAAAATGTTAAAGTGAAGTTTTGCTGTATTAAGAAAACAAATGTTGTATGTGTAGGCAAAAATCAAAGCTGACAGAAAAATTGTAAATGACATCATACTATAAGATTAAGATTTTAAAGTAAGCACAACCTGATAGTTCTGTTGCACAAGTATGCAAGCCCAATAAAACAATGTGATCATATAACAAGCTCAAGAAGTATTTAGAAAGTAACACATTGTTAGCTGGTGCTACCAGACTCAGTCCTTGAGCAGTGTTTTCCGGCAATCTTGAGGAAAATATTGTAACAAAATTTTAACATGTTCAAAGAAGCAGCATCACAAGCATCTGCTTTTTAGCTTATGCTCCTTATCAATATAATGAACCGTTATGTTCAGGCATGCTTCCATAGCTCTATTCATTACACATCAATTTTGATTGCCTAAAGGGCCACTTATTTCAGATTCACATTTTTGTCTCACATTTTGAATAAAGTAATGGCAATGTAACTTCAAAAGAATAATTGCAGGAGGGTATGACTTTTTTTTTTTTTTTTACCAGAAGTGTTTATCATTATTTAAAAATGTAATTGTGCAGTTTTAATTGTAGCCTTGTCTTATGATAAATAAAACACAGACTACTGTTGCCTCATGCTTTCAATAGCCTGCTGTATCAGTGTAATTTGGATGCGGGGGCTTCAAAGGCTTAAGCCCCTTAATGTTTTTGTCCATTATATACTCTAAATACTCCAAACTCCTGATCAATTTTATCCCATTGTAAGGACACTGGCAATACCACAAGGGGGCCCCCAATCCCCCACTCTTAGATTTTATAACCATGTAGGAACGCACGCAAAACTCCAAGGAAATTTTGAGAATACACCGTTTTACTTTGATAGCTGTTCTTGTATAAAAGACTCATAATAGACTTGATATGTACTGGTTACTGGGAAGTCATATGCATTTTTGTTATATTTTATGGAATGCATAACAATATAATGAATAAGTTTGCAAAAAAAAATATAGTATGACATAAAGCACTACATCTTTATCATATAAAATCAGATTCTCCTTTCCATCTAGTGGGAATAGATAAAGATTTATTATTAAGTAACCATTTAAAGATAATGAAACAATCAAAAAAGTTAGTAATACGTCAGCATTAACAGAGGTTAACATATGTCCCTGTCAGATTTTAGAGAAGTTTTAAATCACTCCTCATAAAGATAGCTTAAATTTGCTATGTAGGTTAGAATAACAAAATGTACGCTAAGTATTAATGATACATCAGGAGTTACTCCAAATATACATGTTAGAAGATTACAAGTTAGCGTGAATTCAAGACTATCATTGGACATTTTCAAATCATGTGACCCAATGAAGCACAAATACAATATTCACAATTAATACCTTGACCCAGATATATTTTTAATACTCTGTTGTGTATGACGTGTACAATTCTGAGTTAAGTCAGACTATTTTTTGCACAAATTGGATAGGGAACTTTATTTAGGGTTAACTTCCATTTAATACCCTAAAACTGAAAACTCCCATTTATAATAGTCTCCCAGTTCATCCAAAGGTGCACTCTTAAAAATGGTGGCATATTTTAGAAAAACCTTTTATTTCTAACACTGCTAAAATTTATAACATCAACGGCAAATTTTGGGGAAGGCCAGGAAAGGTGCCCATTTTACCAAATGCGTGACCAGTTATATCTGGGGGAAAAAAAAATTTGCACCAATCATAGTCCTAGTTAACAGCTTTGTACCACTTAAGAAATAAAAACTGTAAGCAGTAGAATCCCATGGTGATGCAAAGCTCAACAACAGACTTTTTTAAGAAAATGTGCACCCTGTAACAAGATCCTTAGCTTCCCCCCAGGTTGGGACAGTACAACTTTGAAAGGCACTAAGCCTGGACAACTGTAGATACTCAGTTGTGCAAGCTTTGCCATATCTTAACCTTTATTAAAGTTGTTGGGTGGTTGATGCTGAAGGCTATGTATGACAGACATGTACCAAAATTTAGGAAAGAAAAGGTATGCCTGCAGAAAAAATTATTACTATACTGTAAAGCACAAATTCATCTGTGTAATGGGCTAAATTAAAATTTCACTATAATTTTTGCTGCTTATATAAATAAACAGTGAAGCATTTCAAGGCAAATAAAATTTCTCAGAATTAGTATTAATCAGAAATTGTATCTCTCTATTATAAAAAAAAAAAATCTTGGAAGGAGACAAGACATGATTTTCTCAGTGAGACACTTTCAAGTCCCGCGAGACGAGTCTTTGTGCCAAGAGATTTATCCACGCCCGGGACCAGAAGTTAAAGACAGAAAAGATGACAAAGTAGAACGTCATAAAGAATTCAAAAATGTTGGCACAGTACACATGCAGAGCAGTTTAGAGATAATGGAAGTATGAATATTGAAAAGTCTCAAAAAAAGGATCATAAAGATCACATTAGCGCAAACAAACAGATATTATTACTCTGTGAAATAACGGAACAGGGAAAAGAGATTGAATATATTGTTCAGATTTAAACTTTATGTTGGAGACTTGTAGATGGAAATTTGTTTTGCCATCAGGGAAAAAAAAGTACTGTTTCTTCCCAATGAAAAGGCGTTTCTGCGAAAATTAAAAGATTTGCTGTTTGGTGAAAGTGAAATCCCACGAGAGAAAACTTCAAGCCCTGCGAGACAAGAGCTTATGCCAAGAGATTTGGATAAGTCCTGCCCACACAACCATGCACACAGTTCAATCATTTCTCATTTGTGTGAATGCTATTGTCAGACATTTCTTGTCGAGAGAAAGAAACGATATTCACTCATGGGCAGTTATACGTTTGTGTTGTCACGATGTAATTCCAAACACAGAATCAAAATTCAATGCGATATTGATGAAAAGGTAAAAGCGAAAACAGATTGAATATATGAATATACAGTGCATCCGGAAAGTATTCACAGCGCATCACTTTTTCCACATTTTGTTATGTTACAGCCTTATTCCAAAATAGATTAAATTCATTTTGTTCCTCAGAATTCTACACACAACACCCGATAATGACAACGAATATTAAAAATAAAAAAATTGAGAAAGTACATGTACATAAGTACATAAGTATTCACAGCCTTTGCCATGAAGCTCAAAATTGAGCTCAGGTGCATCCTGTTTCCCCCTGATGATCCTTGAGATGTTTCTGCAGCTTAATTGGAGTCCACCTGTGGTAAATTCAGTTGATTGGACATGATTTGGAAAGGCACACACTTGTCTATATAAGGTCCCACAGTTGACAGTTCATGTCAGAGCACAAACCAAGCATGAAGTCAAAGGAACTGTCTGTAGACCTCAGAGACAGGATTGTCTCGAGGCACAAATCTGGGGAAGGTTACAGAAAAATTTCACAGTGGCCTCCATCATCCGTAAGTGGAAGAAGTGCGAAACCACCAGGACTCTTCCTAGAGCTCGCCGGCCATCTAAACTGAGAGATCAAGGGAGAAGGGCCTTGGTCAGGGAGGTGACCAAGAAGCTGATGTTCACTCTGTCAGAGCTCCAGAGGTCCTCTGTGGAGAGAGGAGAACCTTCCAGAAGGACAACCATCTCTGCAGCAATCCACCAATCAGGCCTATATGGTAGAGTGGCCAGACGGAAGCTACTCTTTAGTAAAAGGCACATGGCAGCCCGCCTGGAGTTTGCCAAAAGGCACCTGAAGGACTCTCAGACCATGAGAGAGAAAATTCTCTGGTCTCATGAGATAAAGATTGAACACTTTGGTGTGAATGCCAGGTGTCACGTTTGGAGGAAACCAGACACCGCTCATCACCAGGCCAATACCCTCCCTACAGTGAAGAATGGTGGTGGCAGCATCATGCCGTGGGGATGTTTTTCAGCGGCAGGGACTGGGAGACTAGTCAGGATAAAGGGAAAGATGACTGCAGCAATGTACAGAGACGTCCTGGATGAAAACCTGCTCCAGAGCACTCTTGACCTCAGACTGGGGCGACGGTTCATCTTTCAGCAGGCCAACGACCCTAAGTACACAGCCAAGATATCAAAGGTGTGGCTTCAGGATAACTCTGTGAATGTCCTTGAATCCGATTGAACATCTCTGGAGAGATCTTAAAATGGCTGTGCACCGACGCTTCCCATCCAACCTGATGGAGCCTGAGAGGTGCTGCAAAGAGGAATGGCCGAAACTGGTCAAGGATAGGTGTGCCAAGCTTGTGGCATCATATTCAAAAAGACATGAGGTTGTAATTGCTGCCAAAGGTGCATCAACAAAGTATTGAGCAAAGGCTGTCAATACTTATGTACATGTGATTTCTCAGTTTTTTTTATATTTAATAAATTTGCAAAAGCCTCAAGTAAACTTTTTTCACGTTGTCATTATGGGGTGTTGTGTGTAGAATTCTGAAGAAAAAAATGAATTTAATACATTTTGGAATAAGGCTGTAACATAAAATGTGGAAAAAGTGATGCGCTGTGAATACTTTCCAGATGCACTGTAGGTGATATGGCAGAAGTGTGCCGCACGAGATGCCGATCACGTGGCACAGCAGCAGCAGCAAGCCAGCAGCTGATGGGAGCAAAGAGGAGGTAAAAAAAATGTACTTGTTTCCCATTGTAACACCGTTTAAGAGGGGGTTTCGGAGGAGTGACCGTGCCTCCTTGGGGTGTGTTCAGCCCCCCTTTTCACAACGCGAGTGGCAGAGACGCGAAGGGGCTGGCATGTAGCGCAGGCCATGGGGTTGGCGAGCGAAGCCCCCTAGTTATTTAAAGAAATTAAAATTGCCGAAATTTAGGTATGTTTAACTTACGCCTATCCTAATCCATATTTGTACAATATCCATTCAGTTAAACCACATTTGTTTACTAACCTGTCAGCCAGCTGTATTCAGCACATTTCCCAGGGGAACAATATAGTGGGATGAATAATATGCGATGATACCTTGCATTATGTTGCCCCCTCTGTTCACCTTGTCGTATTTAAATGGAAGAATTCAAATCGAACAAGGAAAAACAGAGTGTAAAAAGGAAGTCTTTGTCTCATTAAACTGTAAAAAATAGAACTTTTGTTTTTTTTTAGAATTGTTCAAATCTTTTTTAAAATTTGGCAAAAACATTCATATCTTAGGAAAAAATGCTGTAATTCTGTCAACCTTTTAGATGTTTTAGTATCTTTGACAACTATTTCAAATTGGGTTATCTGATTTTACAAGCATGTTATCTGAATTCTGTTCTCTCTTAACCATGAAATAAAACCCAATTCTACAATTCAGACCGATAAGAATGCTATTATTTCAAAACAGGATAACATCATATTACTTTTCTTAATACAAAAAATATTCTGTGTTCTAACCGCTGCAGTTTTGTCTGATAAATTAAAATAGACAACCCAGAAGTAATCTAAAGATCTAAAAATGTAGTTTTTAAAAGTTTTTGTAATATTTACTGGAATACAATATTTTAATCTCTCATCAGAAACAGATAAAAGTTTAACAAAGGGTCCAGTCTATATTAATGTAATGTTACAGGTCAAATGTCTCTAATCTGAAACTCCAAAATCTTGAACTTTTTGAGCGCCAACATGATGCCACAAGTGGAAAATTCCATATTTGACTTCACTTGCCCACAAGTTGCTCTGACCAATGTTGCCTTTAATTATTCTTTTTTTTTTTTTAAACTGATGAGTGGATATGAACAATGCATGAGCTGTTACTTACCATTTACAATCCATTTCTTCAATTTCCTTTTGAAAATCAAGCAGCACGCAGCACAAAACACACAGCACAAATGACAGGGTTCCCTCTGGTGGGGAATCCAGTGGAAATTCAATAGCATTAATAAAGGTTGACAGGCACAAAAACAGATGTGCAGCACTTGCAATCTGCTGAGCAAGAGGGGGAATTAACGGCGAGATAATTGCTGCACTTGCATTTTAGATGGAACATAGGCTGTGACAATCTTTTGCTGAAAGTTTGACATTAACCAATGGCAAGACCTACAGTACGTGCATTACTCACTGTATTTTTTGCTTTTCCTCTGCGTAATCTTTTAATAAAAACACAGCATCATAGGTGGAGACTAAAAGCCTGCTGTTGTTTGTTTGTTTATGCACAAAATTATTAAAAAATAATAAAAATTATCATCTACGTGTACAAGGCGTATATGAAACATGAGTAAATTCCATGTCTAGACTTAGGTTCCGTCCCTGTCATATCTCATTATATAAATTCAAATGTTCCATAATGCAAAAATACCTAAAATCTGAAATACTTTTGGTCTGAAGCATTTCAGATAAGGGATACTCAACATTATTATTATTATTCAGGATCTGAACTTTTATTCTTCACCAAACTTTAAAACCATGGCTCTCTTTGTGTAGAAGCATATAAACCTTGCCTTGCCAGCTACGTCTAATTTAATTCTGAACATAGAAAGAACCATTGTCATGTACCTTCTAAAATTATTTGCTGAGGAAAATGCATCAGATTTACTAGCTCTTGCAATCAGCCTAATTAATAAAAAATACCATATTATAGAATTTTTTTTTTTTTAAATCTGCTCTTTCAATAGTGATATTTGCTAGTGGCTCATACAATGTAACATCTGAATTTTCTACTTTAATATGCGCAAAAAATAACTGCATAATCATCACAACCATTCACATACTGAACAGCCCAGGAAAAACACTTTCTAATGCACCAAAACAATACTAATGCCAGCCTTCCTTCAACTGATAATGTTAATCCATCAAAAACATATTCTACAAGAATAGGTAAAAGAACAGAGGAGACAGATGCAAGACACACAGATGCAAGAGGGCACCAATAAAAGGTGAAAAAAGGAGATACTCACCAAAGAGACAGGATGGGGTGCCAGGAGGAACTGCTTTCCTCACAAGCATGTTTTGTTTCAGAAAAGCAGCAAACTGAGCTGATTTAGGTAAATTGAAAAGAGGGGAGGGGAGAAAGAGAGAGAGAATGAAAGAGCATGTTATACAGAAAGACAGGGAGAGAGACATGAACATGTAAATGAGAACTGAAAGAAAAAGCCCGTATTTATTATATACATCTCCGTGAGACAATTTAGTCCCAATTATAGGAAAAGAGATCCTATACTCAGGAATACAAACAAATACAAACAAAATGTAATGAATAACATTACAACTACAACCTCACATGGTATTAAGGAGACACTATTTTAATTAGTTGTGACTGAATTGAGACAGAGTTCATAACATACCTGTATCCTTCAGGCCAGTAGCAGTGTTAGGAAATATTCAGAAAAGTCGAAATGACAAGACTGTGTTTGTTTGATTTTTTGTTAAGATACCTAATCATGTTCTCACATTGTGAGACTATATATTCTCTTTAATACATAACAAGTGCTTTGTGTAACTCTTTGTAACTGTGACCTAAATGACAATATCCTGAACTATTTTGTTTTGAACTACACAGAATATCTACACGATTGAAATGATGAGCCCCCTTCTAGTTTCAGTGCTTTGTCGTCGCAAAAACACTGAGTCAGTTAAAGCATGAAGCATTTATTTATTTTGACTACTCCAATTACACTAGCAAAAAAGTTCCATTACATTGCGAAACAAAGTATATGCAAACATTCAACAAAAAAGGTAAAAATCAGATTTGATTCATCTCTTTTTTTCGTAGTAATGCTAACCCAAAACTTGACAAAAGCAAGGGATAAAAATGCTACATATTATATAAATGAGCACTTCCACATTTTGTGTTAGCTGAATTGTAGCAGTCGTACCCAAGCTCTTCTGTGTTAAACAGAGTTTGAGGGATAAAACCTAGTGAGATAAATAAGAATATGTACCTTGTGCCTGCTTGTGAGAGAGAACAGCCCCAGACCGCTGCATATGTGTTTTCAACAGCTGAGTAGCAGTAATCAGACTAGACTTTTGAGCTGGTGACAAAGTTGAGGTTTTTGTCTTTGGACTAGATGCTGGACTACTCGAAACACTGGACAAATCCTGAAGACATAAGAAAAAAAATATTAGTCAGTATAAAACAATCCAGCACTCTCAAAATCTACAAATGTAATATTTTTTTCAAAACAGGTAAAGCCAAAATTTGAACAAGTTGCTAATAGGCATCAAGGCAGATGATGAAAGCCACATAACAAGTTCACTAAATGAGCATTAACTTCATCCACACATTCTCTCAGGAAAGAACTGAAAAGGTGCCCAGTGACACTTTCCCAAAGAAAGCCTAAAACCTATTTGTGACTCCTCCAACCTTCTGCCAACAGTGTAACTGCAATAACATTACAACATCGTAGATTTCTCACAGACAGTTATGGCACGTAAGATTTTGGCTTTGGTATATTTAGCAGTCAACAAAATTTGTGCCACTAAAAATCACCTATAATTTATTTACGAAGTGTTAAAATATTAATTACATGTAACCTTGCCTGATGTCTTCAATCAAAGAAAACACATATATCTATTTTAAGCAGATAAAGTACAATCTGTTTTTAATTATATAGTGTTCCATTTCTGTACCTTTAAAAAAAAGTAGGCAATTCAGTTCACAGAATCTGAATAATTTGGAGCATTTTAAAGTTCATTTCATTAGGCAAGAAAAAAAGTGTGTGAGTTCCTAGTACAAATGAAGTTAAAAACAACATATATATCTGAAACAAAAAATCCAGTCAAAGCAGCAGAGGTTTTTATTTGCTCTAGTGTTGTTACACCTTTGCGATATACATCTTACTAGTATTTCACAGTGAATTAGATTCTAAAAGGGCAAATGCATGACACTGTTAAAATCGCAGATACAAAAAAATTGACTTTTATAAAAGAATTCTCTGAACTCTGATAGATTCATAATTATATACTCAAATAATGCACAACTTTAATTTTTCTAGTTTTTGCATGGAACATATAAAAGGCCAGAAATCATACACAAAGAGTAATAATTGCAGGGTTGGAATTTGTGAGCTATAGTGTCAAGATTTAATCAGTTGCATATATGCAATGCAGACAAAATAAGCAAAGCTGTCTGGCCTTATTGCTTTCAATAAAACTCGGAGTAGCACAAGATATACAGGAGGCAAAAACATTTAAAACACAGCAGTTTACCCGATGAACCAAATAAAGATGGAATCAACCACATCATCCTTAGGATAAAAAATTCCATCAGCTTTGGAATGGAAAGATAATAAGCTACAGATATACAGAAGGGAGAAGTGTCAAGATAACAAATGGAGAATATGATAGTGGATTACTGAAGCCGGATCTGGCTATCAATGTAAACAACATTTTAACAAATAATAATTTATCTAAACAAGTATGACACAGCAATTTCAAGCCTATTTAATAAGGGGTTTGTACAAGCACTCTAAGCGGTGACACCTACTACAGCAGAGATATTCAGAAAGCATTATTACGACTTGCGTACAGCCTCCATGATGAAAATCTAAATTCCAGGAAGGACAAAAAGATGAGGAAAGAGCTGTGGTGCTGGGCCATCCAGGGTGCTTGTGCATCCTTTAGTTGTGGCATTTCTTTTTGGAATGTATACTCAAAAAACCTGAATGCACTGCAAAATATGCTGTTGATTTGATAGAACTGATATTGGTAATGCTTTCTTAAGTATAATGATATCTAGCCAAATCTGAGTAAAAACAAAGAAATGATTCTGAAATACAG
Organism: Erpetoichthys calabaricus; assembly: GCF_900747795.2. Lineage (NCBI taxonomy): Eukaryota > Metazoa > Chordata > Cladistia > Polypteriformes > Polypteridae > Erpetoichthys > Erpetoichthys calabaricus. Next base: position 128,417,773 of record NC_041394.2, read on the forward strand.
TGCAGTGCGACTAAATGCCAACAATAATAGTGAGAGTCAAATGCAGTGTGTAAAAGATAATGAGTCGACCTATTCAACATAAATGTGTATACGTCATAATAAAGCGTTAGACAAATACATGGGCTCTTATCTATCATTGCTCTGCCTTGTTTCCTTTGGGGGTATATACAATAATGAGTGTCACTGGGATTGTACACAGAAGTATGCAAATAGAAAAGCTACAGTGCTTCAGGCAAGGAAGTCAGAGTTCTGCCTGTGGAAAGGCTTAAAGAGGAGTACAAGGGCCTTGGTGGTATGCAAACACTTCAGAGAAGGGTTTATCTCTGGTAATGGGCCTGGAGCTCTTCAAAGATCAAGCCAGAGGAAACTACTGTTGTGAGTTAATTACTCCCAATCATGCTGAAAAGAAGTCAATGATCCAAAGTTAAAAGAATCAATAGCATAAAAAAACACCTGTGAAAATATATGCTTGAGTAAAATGAAAAGACAAACCATGAGTTTTCTATAACAATACAGTATTTACACAAACAAATTAACAAAATACAATTATGTTAACTGTACGAGATGTTTAATATGCAGTATTCATCACATGATTAGATATGGAATAAGTCTACTGACTTTTTCTGTTATAACTGACTGTGGACAGCCTAGAGCAGGGGTACTCAAAGTTTTTGAATGCCGGTCCACATTCAGTTCACCACCAACCATCGGGGTCCGCTATAGCCAGGTTTACCGTGTAGGTCTGTAGGACTGTAGGTGTAGGAGGCTAGTAATAGATTCAACGCAAATGATAACATTTTTACAGAAGACCAAGACATGCACAAAACATGGAAAACAATTCAAAAAAGTCACATGACTACTTGCAATTAACACACCAATTACAACAGTTGGTACATAAATGATTGTCACTCAGTGTGAAGTGTGAAACTGTTGTTTCGATTTCATAATGGCAGCATAGTTCGGTGAGTAACCAGTCAGTGCAATTCTCATTGCATTCCTGAGGTTCTGGTTGGTAATTACACTTCGATGTTTTGTCTTGATAGTGTTCATAGTGGAGAATGCACACTCACAAGAATATGTTGAACCAAACATAGTGAGCACGGAAATCGCCAGTTTCTTTGCAGCAGGATACTGAGAATCTGGAACAAACTTTGACCAAAAAAATTGTTATGCCGACTTCGTTCAATTTTGCTTTCAAAACGTGAGAAGCTTGCAAATCAGCTGCTTCCATTTGCAACAGTGACGGGTTTGAGTTTGGAAAAACTGAGGCAGCCACAGATGTCCATTCACCGTCAGGCTGGACAATGAAAGGATCAGCAACAAACAAAAACACAGGCTTCAGTTTTCTGAAATCCTTAAAACGTTCATCAAACTCGACCTTCAAATGATGTAGAAATGTGGAAATTAACTGAAAACATGCCTGTTGATCAGCTGTCATGCAGCTCTTCAGGTTTGGGAAATGCAGCATCTTGCCACCTTCCAAGTCATTGATGAAAATGCTCAGTTTTGTTTCAAAGGCACAACATTTTTCTTGCAATTCAACAACGGTTTTGTCTGCACCCTGAAGTGACAAATTCAGTGTATTTATATGTCCCATAATATCAACAAGAAATGCCAGCAGTGCGACCTTGTCACTGTCTTGAATAAATGTTAAAAATTCTGCAGCTTTCTTTGTATTCAAGGACTGCAGGAAGTCAGCTACATCTTCACGGAGATTCCAGAACCTTTCCAACACACGGCCCTTGCTTAACCATCTGACATCATTGTGAAGCAGCAAATCTCCAAATTCTGCAGACATCTCTTCAAGAAAAGAACGAAACAGACGATGCTGCAGAGACGAATCACATCGTAAAAAATTCATTAATTTCACAAGAGTAGACATCACTTCCGCCAGTTCATCACAAAGTTTTGAACAGAGGGCTGACTGATGAATGATGCAGTGATAAGCAACAAGGTTGGGCTGAAGTGCCTTCATACGAGTGACAAGTCCTCTATCTTTACCAGTCATTGCTGGTGCCCCGTCTGTTGTAAGGGAAACCATTTTTGTTACATCCAGTCCAGCTGCGTGCATAAACTGCGATAATGCTGAAAACACGTCCTCACCGCGGGTCTGTTTTGCTAGCGGTAGTAATGAACTCTTCAACAAAATTATGGCCATCAAAAAATCTTGTGAACACACAGAGTTGAGACATGTCAGTTATATCAGTGGATTCATCGCACGCGAGAGCAAACAATTCAGCCTGTTTAAGATCTGATATTAACTGACCACCGACATTGTCAGCAAGGTCATCTGCACGACGACTAGCAGTACTGTCTGATAATGGTATCTGCTGAATCAGTTCAACACACTTTTTGTCGCTAAACAGAACCGAAGAAGCAGACATCATGCATTCTTTAACAACCTCTGCATCAGTAAATGCTTTCTTATGTCTGCCAAGAACCCAAACAATGTGTAGCGAAGCTTCTGTAACATTTGATTGTGTGGTTGTCGCTTTCGTCATCAGTGATGAACTCGCTACAAACGACGACTTAAGGGCGTCAATCTTATGCGAACGGAGCTCTGACTTTGGTGGATAATTCGCATTGTAGTACTCAGCGTGTTTCGTCTCAAAATGTCGTTTTACATTGCCGCTTTTAATCACGCTTACCGTTTCCTGGCAAATAATGCACATGGGCCGTGCGTTAGGTCGGTCTGGCAAAATAAAGAAAAAGTCCTCAGTCCACGACTTCTGAAACGATCGATTTTCTTGATCTATCTTTCTGTGCTTGCAACTTGTTGCCATAATTACGATTATTACCGATTGAAATTCAAAATTCGTGTAAATAATACAAGTCATACAGTTGTACGCCGTACACCGGATATGAAAATCAGCGGAGCAGACGACACGACACTGCGTATACTACAGCAATCGGAAATAATTCAAATAAACGGAAAACAGGTCCGCCTATTCGGACTTTTGACTTGCGCAGAAGCCAGTCGCGGTCCGCCAAAAACGTCTTGGCGGTCCGGATTGTGGACCGCGGTCCGCCGTTTGAGTACCCCTAGCCTAGAGGTTGCTATCTGATGTTTTTTTCCTCTCCTCTACTATTAACTGGCAATAGTTCAACAATTAATTAACAAACAGATATTGTCTGTTTCCATTTATGTAAATTTATTCAAAACTACTTTGTTTTCCTGTCAGTTTAAACAAATCTTTACGCATTAATGTGTATTCATTACGCAATTAGTAATTTATAGTTTGTAATTGCATTTTTCAGTGAACTAGTTAGTGTTCTGACGCTGTACTTGGTTCAGTATAAATTGAATACACTGAATATGGGCAAGTCCACTACTAGTACCAACAAGTTCTATAAAAAAAAGAAAAAAGCAGATAGTTTATAACAACAAAAATGTTTGTTTTCTCAGAAATTAGGATATGGGAAGGTAAAAAGACCACTAACTTAACTAAACAAAACACACACAGACACAACTTATAGATGGCAACTGATTTAAAACGGCAAGAATAAATATCAACTTCCTGTCAATTGACATTTGAGCTTGGGTGTTAAACTCATTGACAGCAACATGTAAATTGAATGATTTTATTTCTTTGGTTATATTCTTGAATAAAAGTGCACGTGTTTATCTGATATTTGGACTATAGTCTTCACACATTATACACTTCACGTCACTATTTGTATAACATGGAAAAAGTTTCAATTTTAGATATGTGTTCAGCATTTCTTGCCTCGCATTTCATGTCATCCTACACTTACAAAGATATCTGCAGACACTGAACACACATGAAATGTATGTATTCCAAAAAACAATATATTATTTACCCTTACAACTCCAGGCAACTCACACCAAGATAAAGAGACTTGAGCTGAGAGAAGTTTACGACTGACTTCAGCTCTGTCGGGAGTATAGCTGGATGGGATAGCAGGCTGTTTGTGCTGATCGACACATTTGCAAAACAAAAGACGCTGATGAAGAGAGTTGCGAAGGAATTTAAGGTGGCCCGGGATTACACGTTTTTTCGTAGGCTTCAGAGACTGTAGTGTTAATCCTTTTTATATCACTTTAAGCTGCATATTTATGCATGAAAGATGCTACACGAAAATGTTTTAAGTTAAAAATGTCAAAACCTGTTTGATTATGAAATGTTGTTCTACTAGGTCACTTGACCAATAAGCTATTTACTTTGTTTCACCCCGAACAAATAAGTTATCTTCTTTCAATCTTTACTGAGTAGTAAACAAAAAAGTGAACTACTCCTTTTTCCATGGAAAAGTAAGGCAATACAGTACTTAACAGAGCAGTGTTATGTGTATCATAAGATATACATCTGAAGAGAGAAGAAAAAACTTTATTCTTTTAATCTGTTTAATCTAAAATAGCAGCTATCAGCTTCCCTGCTTCAAATGTAAAGTGTCATACTCTTAAGCAACAAAAAATCACTTCATTACAGCAGTCATGCATTCATCTCCATGCAAGCATACATCATCAGTTGCTCATGTTTTCAACTCAAGGGTGAATGAAATTACCAAAAAAATTATATAAAGTTAACACGGGCATAAAGATTATCGATGTTTGCTGCAAAATAAAACTATATGCATTGAGATTTAGCCAAAAAAATGCATTCAGCCTTAGCTAAGGCTAAACTGAAGCACTGAAACCATGAAAGGAGGAAGACAGTTTTACTAATGATTTTTTTGTTTACTTGTATATAGTTTTTGGAATATTTTATTTAGGACTTTTGGAGCGGTTGGGGGAAGAAAAATAAAACACACATTCATTGTCCAACTGTCAGTCTGCATGTCTATATCCTAGGAAACTTTGAAACCAGATAATGCATCTCAAATCTGTTTGGAACAGGCTATTTCTTATGCTCATATGCACAGTGAATTAAATATTGAGAACTTCGTATTATTTGTTTCCATAGCTTCCATACAAATTGACCAGAAACTGAAGCAAAAATGAATATTTTTTTTTTCTTCAAATAAAACATCAAACAGATACACAATGAACCACATACCTCGGAATATGCTGGAAAGATATCTCTACAGAAACAAACATTACTAATTATTACTGTTCTGTCCATTAATAAAAAGATAAAAGTAAATCACAGCCACATATTATTTCAAATGAGGCAAAATATCATTAAAAAGTTACATACACATAAATCTCCTTCACATATTCTCAACCCTCTTTGAACAGTTTGAACCAAATATTGTGCAAAGGGGATTGCTGAAAACATCTTTTTATAAGTACTACTCACCTTTCAGCAGAAATGTAATTCATACTTAAGTCTTCTATTAATGGAATTCCCCAAAGCAAAAATAAATTAAGCCATTAACATCCATGCAAGGCATATTTCTAAAGTCACACAATTTTAAACTGATCAAGAAGATATATAATCATATTTGGCTACATAACCTAAAATTTACATTTAATGAGGAAATATAATCTCTAAAAAATGAATTACATTAACTTTTCTCTAAAATAGGAACTACATTAATATTACACTTAACATACTTCAGATCCTGAGGGAGAGATGGGCATGCGGGAAGCTGGTGAGCCAGGACGGCTTCTCTCTAACTCAAATGGCAATTCTCTGCGGGAGTCTCGTGGCTTCTTCTTTTTTTCTGTGTCAAGATCACGGGGATCAGCTGCACTGTGGTTCTCTGCACGGGTGAGAACCCCTGTCAAGAAGTCTGCAATCTCATCCTACAAGGAAAATAATGTTATCTCACAGTACTATGAATAAATCTTTGTAATGTTCTTAAGATTATGTATTGGATTTATGAGTTCAGGTCTTGAACAGCATACCAGTTTCAGTCTCCTCAATAAAGCAAGAAGAACACTAAGAAATTCCAGAGCTAAGTTACTATACTAATTCCTTGGCTGCTGGACTATAAGAATGAATTTAAACAGTCTATGTTAATCAACCCGAGTTCAAGAAGTGACATTGCATGAATCCTGTTTTGCACATAGTGCTGCCTGAACATGTCACTGTCCAGTGATTCTGAACTAGGCTAAGCAGGTTTAGAAATGTTATTTTGACATAATCAGACTGCTTGTTCTCCAAAAAGAAGTATACAAATAAAAAAACTTGGAAAATAAGAGTGCATATATACTTGACGCAAGTTCCAGGCAAGAGTTTGGAGATAACTGGCAAGTTCATCAGATAAATAAGTGCACATTACCATTGTCATCAACGTAACATATTTATACACACACAAACCACCAAACACCCCCCCCCCCCCAAATGCACAGACAAGATCACTTTGAGCAGTAAAGGTCAATTTAATAGATGTAATTGGCCAAAACCCTAAGGCATGGAAAAACCAAACTAACTGTTAAACTTGAAAAATACATATACAACCGAGTAGAAAAAAAACTGGAGCTCACTTAAGCTAAGTAAAAATCACTTTTGTATCACTAAATGGAAATGAAAAATGATTAATACATTTGTCATCAATGTCAATAACATTTAAATATAGAAGGGGGAAATTCCACATGGAAGAAGTGAATAAAGCAAAGAGGATTGTTACCTGAATACATCTGTCCACCATACTTTGAGTCAACCCTTCAGACTTCATTTTTGTTGAATTAATTCTGAAAATATATACCATTAAATAATTAATAAAAATCTAAGACATAAACGAAATTACATCAGACACTTATGCAATAATTGCAGTTGTTTTTTTGTTTTTTTTTTTTTACAATTTTTAACTTTGTAAATGCCATCTTTTGAATATTATATTTTCTTGAAATTATTCTCAGATATTAATCACATAGTCATGTTTAACATGATTAGGAAGGCAGATGTGGGTGCCCTGTGAAGGAGGTTTAGCAATGCTTTACTTTGTTACCTCTTCCTCTTTTTTCAAATAAGCTCCGACTTATACGCTTAACACTACACACTTCTGCAAATAACATTCCACCAAAACATCAAACACAAATGATTGATTCATTAATTATTTTTTCTTGAAAAAGATCAAGTATGGGTTTTTAACAGAAAAAAACTGATATCTCTAGAACATGTTTTTGTGAAAAAAAAAATTTGTGGGCCTTGCAACTCAAAAAGAAATGGGCTAATTCTGGTGAAATTTTGCTGGACTCATTAGTCTAAGGATGAGTGTATTTTGGGTAGGCTCTAACTATACAGCTTTAAACTTTTAAATTTAAAATTTTTTAAAGCCAATACCAACAACAAACCACAGCTCAGAAGTCTGCGAAACATGGCTTAAGACTGCAGAACTTCAAGAGAAAAACTTTCATGAATTTGAAGCTTGAGCTTTAAACATTTATAGGTCAAATTTTTCAAATGCCTGAATCAAAGCAGCTATATGTGAATTAGAGATTAATTTCTTTTTTTTTTTTTTTTTTACTTTTAATGAATTACCATGAAATGTGAACGATAACCTTCAGTAATTTTGCATCTTGCAAATAATTTGGTAAATTCACACCACACACTGTACTTTTGTAAATTTGGAGAACGTAATAAGCTGGCCAGTTCAGATTTTTTTTAGCTAGTTACATTATAGAGTGGAACATTCCAAAGCAAGATTTGAGTTGCCCTGGGTTAAGTTGCTCATCAATCCCCATTATGGGCAATCTATCCACATAATTTTTATTTTTTAAAAGGTTTTAGTACACCTGCACAATTAGTTTTTAAACTAAAATTTCTTGTTATTCTCAATGTAATTCTTTAGGAGAGAGATATAATAAATTGAAATCATTATAATGTAATAGTTTGATCCCTAAATGATCAATTTCCCTTAGTATTCTAAATTGATTAGTTATCATTATACAAGCTTTCTCTCTTGTTTATGCTCGATCTCAAAAAGGTAAAGACCACTTAAATTTTTTAAATTAAGTGTTTCCTTCACACTACTTCTTTGGATAATTAATGTCATCTATTATTAAAGAAGTTGTTTTTGGCACTTTTGTGAGCATTTCGTCCAATGTCAAGGCTCTGTTTTTGCAGTTGGCGAATTTAAACTTAATTTTTTCATTAAGATGTGCCTCATCTCCAATTTTAACCATTTTTAAAGCCTTAAGCACAGACCCATCGTGGGCCAAACCAAACAATACCTAACCATCCATGAAAAAAATGTCCGATTACTTGTGTCGCATAATCCAAATATCTGCTATCCAGTCATATGCCCTAGCTGTCTCTTTGTGAGTTCCACCCCAAATCCTCAAAAACATACTGGGTAGGCTAAGTGACAGTTCCAATTTGGCCCTGTGTGAGTGTTGGGGTAGTGTTGTGCGTGTCTGTGGATCCCACAATGAATCACTGCTCTCTTCAGAACTGCATCCCAGAATGAGATTAATTGGTATAAAAACGTTACACATGTTACCAGCTTGAAAACAGACAAAACTTAAACTAAAAGCTACAATTCTTCATTAAGCCTACAGATTTAAAAGCCAACATAACCCACCTAAGATTGTCATCAGCACCTCCAACCACAACCATACTGTTTTCTCCACGAATCTTCTCACGAAACTCCTCCATTGACTCCGTACTGCACTGCAAGGCATTCTGACCAATTACAAAGAGTACTGGGGTCTTCATATCCAGCAAAGGGTCATCCACATCCTTATGAGACATAAAAAGGAACTCAATTTGAAAGAGGAACTTTCTATAATGGAATCAATTAAATCCAAATTATAAAACTTACACTTAAACAGGGTTCCCACTCTTTTTAAGGATTCATTTTCCAGGACATTTCCAGGAGCTTTTTCCGGAAATTCATGACAGAATCTGGTCATACAGTCATACACTTTAGTCGCAGGCTTAACGCCATTTTAATTTCTCTTTGATTATGCAGGGACTTAGTGTCACCAATATGCTAAATTACATAAAGGCAACACCAATTAATGCACTGATGTATAATGGAGCTGTTTGACCTCTTTTTGTTACACACGGTTTTAAACTGCAAAACTCTTTTAAAGAAGTAAATGCCTCTTGGATTGTGGAAAACTATCCAAAAACTGACATATACTGAGCAATTCCATACTGTTCAGTATAGAGCTGTTGATCACACCATGAAATAGGCTACCACAGTGACCTAATTTCAGTAAAAGTTACTTGCATATTACATATTATGTCATTGTTTGTATCAAATAAATTTATGTACAATGTTTGTATTAAACAAAACTGCATAAAGCCAATTTATTGCCTATATCATGTGTATGATGCCTATAACACTAATATATGCAACAATTGGCACGCGACAAAACAAAGTCAGAGTTAACTTTCAACTGGTAGCTTTACTGGGAATACAGCAGCTGTAGAATTTGCATAAGTCAACGACAAAGATTATAATAAAGAACTTATCTTTGTGAGAAAAGAAGCAAAATACATCATTTTAAATCATGATAGCCTTGCCATCAATTCCTGAGTTGAAAACTTGGTTAAACTAGAAAGAATACTAGGAACAAAGGATAAGAGCCTGAACTCCAGTATATTGGAAAAAAAACAATCTATAAGTCACTGTAGTGTAACCTATGAAAAAGGCATCTGGTGTAGGCCTAGGTTTAGAAACAATGCTGGTGTTGCTCCTTGAGGTCTGATAAAACTGCATCCAGACCGATGACCTCTTTCTTTTTTTCAGCAACACTTTTACGATAGGCATTAGATTTTGTGAGCAGTGTAAAGTCCTGTTTTCTCTCAGCCTTCTCTGCCATTGCATTGCCTCAATGCTAGTGATTATTTTCTGTCTCTTTGCTGCCACTTTTGTGATTTCAGAGCGGAGCTCTTCTCTTTGCTTGTCATTTTCAGTTTCCTTTTTCTTCTTTTTTTCATCATCATGGTATTGGACATATCGCATCCTGGCATTTCTGCAATGCTGCAAGAAGGGCTTTGGCAATACTCCATCAAATAAGCCACCAGTCAAAGAATCTTGGATAAGGCGAAGAGACATCAGAGTCCTTCCTTTCAGATTTGTAACCAGCATGTCCTTATTCACAGAGTACCCTCTTTCGACCGCTGCTTGCCCATGTGACAATGTGAACAGGTCTTTCATTGATTTCCACAGAATTGCGTACTCTGCTTTGTCACCAGCAAATCTTCCCATGAATGTGTCCAGCCGACAGGAGCTACTTCTATACCCTTGAAATTCCTCCTTATGGTGCTGCACCGTTTCAGTGAGGAACATCTTGTACTCACTCAGGATTTGGTCACAGTCCTCTGCTGTATGCCATTTGGCGTTAAGAAGCAGCTGTAAGAGCTTCTCAAACATGGAGATGGCACGCCTTTCATCGTTGATCATAGTTACTGGATCTAGGCATGCCATGTGCCTTACTGCTGCATAATTCAAAGGGCATTTGTCCAGCAGTTTCTTTGTTGTTGCGGACAGGAAGGCTACACATTCTCTCCAGAATTGTTGACCCGGCAGCGGTTTTTCAAGCAGCTTCTCTGAGGCTTTCTCAAGAGCTTGTTTGGTGGCAAAGCCAAGATCCACCTCTTTCAGTGGCAAATGGAGTGTTTTGTCCAGTACATCAATTTTAAGCATTTGGACAGGTGTTTTGAAGTTATCCAGTACCTCCCTCTTTATAAAGCATGAAATCAAACTCTTCAGAAGGGCCTGAAGGTCTTTTGCCAAAAATGGCATCATGGGGGCATCAGTCTGGAAAGTCTCAAGAAAGGGTTTCAGCTGCCTTGCCACATAGGAAAAAACTGTAATTTTGCCTCAAAAAGGGGGTCACCAACAGCCTCTCTGACCACAGTGTATGATGTTGACGTTGGCATTTTACTCTTTGGCAGTTTCTTGTAATTGTCGACAAATATTTCAACATGTGGCCACATCTTAAGTGCTCTCTCTGCCACTGGCAAGTCCTCCACCCACCTGTGAGCACAGAATTTTAGAGGGAATGTTGATGTTTTGGTAATTTCAATAAAGTCATCCCGTCTGGCTGGTGTGTCATGAAAAACCTGCCAAAGGGCTCTTAGTTTGTCACCTATCTTCCATCCACTTTCCTTCTCTCCTTGTTGGAAGCTTCCATGAACTGTATGAAGACCACAGGTTCCTAGGTTTATCAAGCTTCTAATATCTGGGGCCTCCTTAGACCTGTCTTCTTCAAATAATCTCAAAAATTTTTTGTTGACACTTGGTCCATCCATCGAGATTTGCAGGAGCTTGTTTGGATCAAGTGGAGAGAGGGAAACTTTAATGCTCTCAACAAGCTTCTCTGATTGTGTGTGCCCTAGAAACTGGGAGTCCAGATAATGCACAACTACCTTTTCTTCATTATCACTCCAGTACCACACAAGCACATCCATCTGCTCGGTCTGTGTTATTTTGTTGAGGCATTCATCAAATGAAATGGTATAGCAGTTGGACTGTCTAATGTCTTTCACTAGCTTGTCTCTGAAATATGGTGCAAGGCCAAAACACATCAGATACGATGCTTTTGTTGCACCACATGAGAATGTTTGGGCAATTTCACTATCTGGAAACATCAGGTGAAACAATGAACCCATATCTGAACAGGAATTGAAAGAATATTTGGAAAGGGCCTCTTTAATCACCCAGCGGATCTCTGCTTCTAAAACAGCTTCACTTGAAAAATGAGCTCCGATTGTGGGTGTAGCTTGAGGTGGAGCTACAGAAGTTGATGGCTGGACCTCGCTGCTTCCTTGACTCTCTGATTCTGCTGCCTGTCTGCTAGCTTCAGAATTTTGGGGGGTGGGAGATTGATTGATGAAATCAGTCATGCGTGGTCCTGTGCCTTGACTTGACATGACCCTCTTGTGTCCCTGTCCTTTGACATGGCTTTTAACAGCAGAAATGCCCATGTTGCCTACATCAAAAGCTTTCTTGTATATCTTGCAGTATGCCCGATGTACATTATCTGTCACATGTCCTATCCAGTCCCTGAACTCAGGATTTATCTTCCATTCCTCCTTAAACGTACACCTCCTTGACATGATTCTGCTTTCCCTCACTTCTGTAATTAGAAATACATTCTCTAAATTAACCATTATAGGCTACTATTTTTCCTGCAACACTGCCTATTAGTGTCAAAAACATTAAATACAGTAATGTACAAAAATGTAGGCTAAATAGAAATACTGATCCAGTACAGATTTTCTGCAGGCTAACTGTGGTAAACTTAATGTGAAAGCATACCCATATAATTCCTCTAGAGGGAGCTAATGTTCTGTGGAATAATGGAAGCAAGCTAGAATAAGAAGTTGAGCCAGGAGCTGTTAAGCGTGTTCAGTTGTGCAAATAAACGGCACAAGCCAAGTAATATTTATTGTGTGGCGATTGCTCGGCTGCAAGGATATCATACGAACCTACACAAACACACAAGAACAGGCATTTAGATGTAGGCTTCAAGTAGCCTAAGCCCTATTTGTTTTAAATGAAAGCAGTAGCTCTTAGTCTGATTCTTTTTAAGACTGTTATTGTGTTCGTGCTGTTTTAGGTTTGGTTCACTGAATTTATTTGCTTAACAGTGGGACCACATAGGCCTACAAAATGATTTTAGATTGATTAAGCAATTTCCTCCGGGATCAATAAAGTATTCTGATTCTGATTACCGTCATTAGATAATTAGCACTATGCTAACACCTAATGGGAATTGCCATTAACAGGCTAACAGAAATTAGCATCGCCAATTTACTTGACATGTTTAATATGCGACCTGGGTCCACATCAGACGGTATGAAGTAACAAAAGTGTCAGTTGCACCACATGCACTGTGGTCATACTTACAGTCATGCACTCAGCAGAAATTTCAAGTGATGAACTGATGTTCTGTTGTTCTCCTGTCAGCTACTGACAAGCTAGAGCAACGAGGGTCAAAACTCAAATATAATTGCCTATACATGTCTCAGTAGGTGGAGACATTGCGCAGCAGAGGCCACGACCTAGCTCAGCTGTCATCATATCTAGACTTACGAACAGCAAGCTGTTTCAAACAGAAAAATTAAAAAGCGAAAACAGAAATAAAATTCCAGGACAAGAAAGATTATTTCCAGGACATTTGGCCATTTCGATCAGTTTCCAGGTCATTTCAATGACTGGAAAATAACCCTCAAAATTTTCAGGTTTTCCAGGACGCGTGGGAACCCTGTTAAAACAGCTATTACAGGTAAAATGCAACAATATAATCAGCAATCAATATTTTTTCAAACATTTTTAATGCAGTGCTTGTCCCTTGACCCAGTGTTTGTCCCCCATGAAGAAAAAACCTGGCAACAACATATCTGTAATGGCACTTTATTAAGCAGGCTCAAACACATTTTTACATTATAAAACACATTTAGCTGCATGATGATTACTCTCAGAGGCATTCCTTTAATAATAATTGTATTTTAATGTCTAAAATACTTTTTCAACTCAAAAACTATAAAACAAATCATCTTCTTTAAGAGATTTTCACACAAGAAGTGGATTTTTTTCTTACTGAACCCTAAATCCTCTCAGATTAGTCTTCAGATTTTATGTAACAATGCTCTGACTGATAAATCTCAAAATTTCAGCTGACATCTTTTATTTTTCTATCACCTAACCAGCATCAGTGAAGATTAACCCTACTAATTTCATAAACCAAAGCACTTTGTTAAGACCATGTTACCTGTACTTTACCCTACTCCAATTGTCTATCTAGTGGTCTTCTCACACTAAGTAACAACAGGTTACACCAAAATCAGAATGATTATTCAAGACTGTGGAACCAGAGATGGCCTTTGTTAACTAGATTCCTTTTTAGAAATAAATCATCAACAAAAAATTAAACTAACAAGTTAACTACAGCCAGAAAACATCCTGATGTCAATCTTTGTTCTTACACTGCACCGGATAAATTTAAAAGACGGGCAAGGTCTTCTGACTCCTGCCTTACATTCAAAGTCCAAGGCAAATATTCTTTCAGATTGTGGCTCCTACAATTTCACTTGTTGTTTCATTCTTTACATGTGTGGGTGAGTTTCTGCCTGTAATTTAATTAAATTAAGGCAGATGAACCATAATTTAGTATCCTAAAAGTGATAGACACTGTTATCTCCCAACTTAAGCTTTTTCAGTTCACTGATAATTCAGTCCTCATTAACTACTAACATTATTTTCAAACTGGTTCTTGAGCTTCTCAAAGTATATTAATTTCTGCTATGCACTAATTTTACATATCTGTAAGATTAAAAAATGCCATATCTTACCGACTGTAAACCTTGAACCAAAAAAAAAAAAATGTGTTGGAAAATTCAGAAAAAAACAATACAAAAATATTTTAATTTTTACTATTTTTCTCAAGCCTGGCCTAATTTTTTTGGTAAAAATACAGTGAATGTGAATACAAAATATTTTGCCTTGGAAAATAAAAATACTGTATGGCAAGCTTGCCCTCTGCTGGCATTCTAGTTTATAGTGGTGAGAAATATTATAATAGTACTACTACAAGAAGTCAATTATTGTTAAAAAATACCCCTCAAATTTTAGCTGTTTAAAGTGGGTATACAACATTTACATTTTACATGCATTTAACTTTGAAATAAATGCAACACTAAAAAAAAATGATGGTCCAGAAGAAATTAAAAAAAAAAAACATTCTTGAATGCAAGAAAAACAGTTTTTTTAAGTATAATTAGAATGAAGTCAAACTGGCTGGGTTTGCCATAAGAAAAATGTAGTTTTCTAGTGTACTTGAAGTGTTATGACAATGTATTAAGCTCCCAACTTTGTTTTCTGCTTATATCAAAATTTTCATTAAGTAATTTAGACAGGCAGTGCAGACTATGCCAAATATAATGAAAATGTCAAAAAAGAAAACAAATCTACACATAAAGAAAATTGCCACAAGTTTTAGAATGAAGTCAAACTGGCTGGATTTGTAAATGTAAAATTATTATTTAATTCCACCTATATTCACTATTTCCAAAAGAAACTTGTGGCACAATTTTTAGAGATATAAATTTTTTATGCTTGGCTATTATATCATAGTGGTAAAATACATCTTCATATTACCATTATAGACCATGCTGCTGCACAGATTTTAAGCATTTCTACTTTCATTGTATAATTTGTAATACCATTAGCTAATACTAATTAGTAATCTAAAAACTATTTCAACTGTTCAATACCATTCACTACTTCTTTTCCTTACAGCTTCATCTAAGCTTTAAAACAACAAATTTAACAAAGTCTTACCCCCCTAGGACCATCCACTGTAAACAAGGGAAACCCCAAGCATACCACAGCTGTCACATATTCAATTACTGATACCTGTAAAGGCAAAAATAAATGTACAATTTTCAGACTTTACATATTTGAAAAAAGGAAAAACAAAACACAAGGCCAACAGCAAAACACACCCTAGACATGTCAAAATCTAAGCAAATCTGAAAGTGAAAGAAAAATAAGCTTACTTACATGACAGGCAATGAGAGCACCAACATTCCAGCCAACTAAGATAACAGGTTTATGTGGAAAGTGGGCATGTACCTTAAAAAAAAAGGGGGGGGGGGGAGAGATTTATATTAAGATTTTGCAAGACGTTAAGGACAGGTACACATTCAATTCAGAAAATAAATGTTTGAATTCAAACAATATGAAGCTGCCTTTGGATATTATTGTTTTTAAATTTTTGAGGCTTTGAAGAACAACAGATAATAACTTGGATTTCTGAGAGAGAATCAGCTTAGGCAACATTGCAAATTTTGTTTCACATCCATTTAATAATGTAATATTCCATCACAAAAAAGTGTAAAATGTACTGGATGTTGCTGGACATGGTACTCAGCAGCTTTACCTGAGATGATGGGACAGATTTTGACCATATCGGTAGAATGTTTACATTGGAAGTGATTCAATATTATTACATTTACAAATTAATTTGTTATTATCCTATAAGGATATAGGAGCTAGAAATTACACTTGTTTTACATCTACACTAACAGTCAAAAGTTTTAGAACACCTCAGTTTGTGAAGTATGCAGTAGTCCACACCAGGTATTTCAAGGTCCTATTTCATCCTATAAGGAATGGGTTTCTTACTGCCACTCTCTCTGTCAAACCTGTAGCACAAAGTCTCCTCTTCACAGTAGAAACAGATTTCCTTTTTTTCAACCACTGTTAAGCTGTGCTTGGAGCTGATGTGCTATGAGACACCAATCACTGAAGCTGGTGACCCTCAGAAATTTGTCTTCTGATTGGGTTGTGACTTTGGGTCTGCCAGATCTCTTCCTATCTGAGTTTCTCGCAGTTTCCAATTGACTCACAGGCACTTTGATTATTTTTGCATTTTCTGTAAATTAAAGGCCTACACTTCTAAGGGTAATAATGCTCTCTCATTTCATTTGTTAATTACTGTGGTCTTATGATTTATCACTGAAATTTTGCCCAAATAATAATTCAGAGGGAGTAGTAACCCAGTGTGTGCCAACTCTCCATTAAGACAGTCAGAAGGTTTTTAAGTAATCAACAGAAGTTGGGACACCTGGGCAAATTATTTGCTTTAACTTCAAGGCTCAGTTTACTTTAATTGCAGTAGAACTGTAGGTTGTAACCTAATAGTTGTTCCCTGAAAAAGTCCCATATGTAATACAGTATTCTAATATTTCCTTTTTTCAGCTTTTGCTAACCTAAACTTTAAATTTTAACCTCTGGTAGGTTACTGCTTACGTATTAACCATTTTAGGTCATTCATTGCATTTCAACTGATTAAATCTGAAGAAAAACTGGAAAAACTGAGGTGTTTTAAAACTTTTGATCAGTAGTGTATATACTTAGCTCACTTCCCCAATTGCTATGATTGAGATAAAGGGACAAAACCTAAATGTTACATTAACATGGAAATGAAAAATGTATTTAAAGATATATCCTTATTATTATTATTATTATTATATAAATTATATTTTAATAACAATAGCACTTTTTGTAAACAACTTAATGATTTGTTCCACAAAGAATAAATTAATAAAATAATGCATCATTTCCCAATTTGTTTTTTAAACTTTCAAAACAGCATGCATCACTAAACTAAGAAATTCTTCAAATGCTTTCCTTCCCAATCAAGGCACTATGAAAGCAAATCACACACTACTCCTTGCCAAAAAGACTACAAAACAGGCATATACAAAAACTAAACAAAAAAAAAAAAAAAAAAAAAAAAAAAAACTTTTAATGATAGATGATTTGCTTTTATTTAGCAAAAATATCTGCCAATAGGGTAAGGAAAATTTACTTGGTAAGATTTCGTAAAGTAAGCTAAAAAATCATAAATACACATTTTTAATAAGTCATTAATTCTTGCAATAAAGAAAAATGATTTAATGTCATGATACAAATACTTTTCACATGCTTAGATTTCATTTTTTGTAGTGAACTCCTCGAAGTATCCAAAGCACCTTCTCATAGAAATCTCCATTCTATATTTGTAAAAACATGTAGTATAGTCCACAGTATGTTGAAAGAGGTCACTGTTGCAGAGTCTTTGACAACAAGTATTAAAAACAATAAATGTGCCATATCATGCTTACATTAAACTGATGTAAAGTAACTGATGCAAAAGCATCTGTATAACATGGTAGCTTAATTTTTACATTCTGTTAGTTTAAAAGCGATTAACTTTATGTCAAAACATTCAGCATTGCTTAATGTATACATCCACATCTAGTTTGTTGCAGTACCTCTAGAACTTTACCCCTGACAGCTCCAATCATGTGCTCCAGGCACTGAGTCACTCCCACATTGATGCCACCATTTACAAGGTGTGTAGATATGGGAATTACCTAAAACAGAAAATGCAAGACATTAAGGAACATTATTAACAATGGCCAACAAAACACTGCAGCCAAACTATAATTAACTGAGCAATACCTTATGTTACATTGCAGTATAAAAGGGAGTTTAAAGTTACATTTATTTTGTATTTTAAATTAATTATTTTTAAAGAATACAAATGAATATTATAGAGTTTTTCATTAAGGCTATACAATTTGGGAAAAAAATCATCTAATTGCAATTTGTTTACCAATATAATACTTAACAATTCAAATGATTATTATTTTCTATTTCTATCTTAACTTGAAAAGTTTTACTACAGCAAAGAAACTATCATTTCCACAGAATTATTGCAGGAAGAAAACAACAAAATTCAAGAGAATAACAAAAAAGAAAGCCCTTAACTTAAACAAGTTACGAGAATATGGGCAACATAATGTACGATACTGGGTTGATTTTTTTGAAGAGCTTTAAGTAATCTAGAGATGATTTAATGTATACAGGAGGATGTATGCAGGTTATATGCAAATACCAATTTATATAAGGGTCTTGAACATAACTATATTTTGGTGTCCACATGGGGTCTGAACATTAAATAATCCTACGACTTTTCATTAAGCCTACAGGATTGAAGGAGAATTCAATCTACCATGCCATGCTACATATAACATGCAAAGTACTGCTTTGATATTATGAATTATGCAGGAATTAAGAAGGGTGTCCTATCCCTCACTAAAAGTGGTGACTGTAAGTTTTAAAGTGGCATTTTAAAACAGCAAGAGTGGACAGCAAAAGGCTGTTTTTTGTTATTAGTAGTGATGGCGTGAGTGAGGGAGAAAGCTGTTTCACTACTAGAACAGGTGATTCCTCACATCCTATTAATTTGTTTCCCAAATTTCACAATAACAATTTTCATCTTGGACTGAAATTACTTCATTGTTATTGGCTGTTTGTTATTAATGTGAGAATATGTTTAATAATAAATAAGATGGGGCAGATGTTGCAATGAGGGTTTATTTATATTTATAAAATTGGCCATATATTGTTAGTGCGCAAACATTAAAAAAATATAATTTAAAAATGTTTTAGTTGTGAGGGATGGCCGACCTGTCATCCCGGCCAACACCCCCAGATGGAGCTCTCCCTGCGGCATAGAGGTTCCCCGAATTCCAGCAGGGCCTCATGGACCTTGTAGTTTTTACAACCAGCCCTGCTGGATACCATGGGGACCTCCAGGAGACACTGTAGGGAGGCTCAGGGAATTCTACATGCCCTATAACCTGGAAGTACGTCATAAGCAAGGCAACAAGGGAAATGACGTGCTTCCGGGATGAAGAAGAGGATTTTTATCTGACCTGGAAGTGATAGGAGATCACATGGACTGAGGGATTGGAAACACTTCCGGGTCAGGGAATATAAAAAGACTATGGTAACCCCCAGACGATGAGCTGAGTTGGGAGGCAGGGTGGCTAAGCGTCTGGGAGTGGAGGGTTGAGTATTGTTTATTTGTGATTATTGTTTATTGGAGTAGTGTGGAGTAGTGGTGCTTTGTGCACTTATTTATAATAATAAATATTATTATTGGACTTTTATCTGGTGTCTGACGTCTGGTCTGAGGGTTCAAGGGGTCGACAGTGCCTCTAATTGTCACATAGTCTAAAAAGTATATACATTATACTATTATCTACAGAAACCGGCAAAAATACAAAAATTTAATTATATGACTTGTTGCCCATTCCTAGCTGAACTTACCCATAAGCAGTGTGCATGTACTCATTGTTGCCCATTCAACATATTTACTCTCTAATCTCCAATTGGTGGATTTTAAAGTGAGAAAATAAGAAAAAAGTGAAACTTCACAAACTAGGCATGCAGGGTTTACAATGTGTAGGATAAATATTGCAGCTCTTTAATTTGAAAAATACATTGTGTCAAATTGTAATTTCTATGGGACACCCACTTTGGAGTTTGTAATCTCTCTCTCATTATTATGTGTATATATATATACACATATATACACATATATATATATGGTTGAAATAGTTGAAAATAGTTGAAATAGTTTACTGTCAAATAATGCAAAGAGTATGCAACACGTTTCGCCCTAATTCTGGGCTCATCGGGCGTACACACTCACTGCACCCCCCTCTCGGGGAATCGAACCACTTTGAACCATACGCCGTGGTGCAGCTTCTCGCATCTGAAAGAGGGCACCGTGGCGGATGTTAGCCGACTTGCTGACCAACCACAAGCGTTACCTGGTAGGTAACCACCCATACAATCAGATTGTGATTCAGACTACGAATGCCACACACACACACACACGCACACACACATATAAAAAATCCAATGTCTGTATGTCTGTCCACTTTTCACAAGAAAACTACTTAAAGAATTAAAATTGTTTTTTTTTTTCTATAATTTGTTTGAACATTCCAGGTGATTTTACAACTTCTCTCATTGCGCTAAGAATCATAGTTCGCTTGCAAGAGCGATATATTCGCATTAATCGGAGACAGAGGCTGCGAGGCAAGTGGAGGGGGGAAACATGACATCAGGAGTATGGAAGCGGGCAGGGCCCTCCTCACTGTCCTGTTTCATTACTACATGGGTGGAGTCACAGGGGATTGCTAGTAATTAATAATTTTATAAACAGACAAATCTTTTTGTAGGAGCTAAACAAATAAATGTGAAACAAATATGACAAGCTGGCACTTTGAATAATATTACCAATCATGAAAAACAGATACACACCTTGCCCAAGCAAGACAACTGTGATTGCCAAAATCGAAGACGTCGCGAGGTTGTAAATGCAGGATTTGTAGGACCAGATGGTGCAATTAAGATAAGGGGTGACCCAGGGAGCTTGCTCTAAAGAGAAAAGTGATTAAATTGGCTTCTAACAATATAGAAAGAGATCAAATTATGTAGCATGCATATTAAAAATGACATATATAAAATATTACATACAGGTTGAGGCAAAAACACAGTAGTTTTTTTCCCATGTGTATTATAAATGACTTGCACTCTCAACTAATAAACAGATATAATGAAAACTTTATAAATGCATGATGTTTAAAGTAAGACCCTACACAAAAAACACAGCTTCAAACAATGATATATAATATACAGAAGTCTCACCGGTTTATTATGTGACAGCACACCGACTGCTGGGTCCCAGGGCCTCTTGAGAAGCAATGACAATGCTTCTGCCCCAGCAGCTCCAGCCTTTACAGAAGAAGAGAGTACCATTCTGTCAATCAGTGTTGGAACCTAAACAGTAAAGAACATGTAGTTATGTGACAGTGGTCCTTGAAAAGAATGATGAAACTCACCTGGTTTGAAGCAGAGTCAACACTAAGAATCATTTAAGTACAAAATTGAACAGATCAATTTACATACTGTAATAATAGACACAAATGAGACAGGCTTTGAAAAAGAATAAAATATGTCAATGAAAACCAAATGAATACAGTTGGACTTCCATAACTATGGGTCTTGCATCTGAGGATTCAACCAATCATGGAATTAAAATATTTGAAAAAGAAAAAAAAAATCCAGAAAGTTCCAAAAGGGAAAAATTTAAGTTTCATTGTCTTCTTGGTACTCCATCAGAAACCACCAAAAATTGTGGCAGAAGCAGTCCTGGGACCTCACTAAACTGTCCAAATGGTAGTAGTAATGAGCAGTATGTAGAAAGCACAGGGACTTGATCGGTGCAAGTTCCAATTCTAAAGGCCTGTTCATACTTGACAACATCATCTGCAAAAAGCAGTGACCCAATCCTGAGTTCACCACCCCGGACCCCCTCAACGCCCTGGCTGCGCCTAGAAATTCTGTCCATAAAAGTTATGAACAGAATCGGTGACAAAGGGCAGCCCTGGCGGAGTCCAACTCTCACTGGAAATGGGTTCGACTTACTGCCGGCAATGCAGACCAAGCTCTGACACCGATCGAACAGGGACCTAACAGCCTTTTTCAGGGGGTCTGGTACCCCATACTCTCGGTGTACCCCCCACAGGATTCCCCGAGGAACATGGTCGAACACCTTTTCCAAGTCCACAAAACACATGTAGACTGGTTGGGCAAACTCCCATGCACCCTCCAAGATCCTGCTAAGGGTGTAGAGCTGGTCCACTGTTCCACGACCAGGACGAAAACCACACTGTTCCTCCTGAATCCGAGGTTCGGCTATCTGAAGGACCCTCCTCTCCAGGACCCCCGAATAGACTTTTCCAGGGAGGCTGAGGAGTGTGATCCCTCTGTAGTTGGAACACACCCTCCGGTCTCCCTTCTTAAAGAGGGGGACCACCACCCCAGTCTGCCAATCCAGAGGCACTGTCCCTGATGATCATGTGTTGTTGCAGACACGTGTCAACCAGGGCAGTCCTACAACATCCAGAGCCTTGAGGAACTCCGGGCGTATTTCATCCACCCCCGGGGCCCTGCCACCAAGGAGATTTTTGACCACCTCGGTGACCTCAGTCCCAGAGATGGGGGAGCCCACCTCCGAGTTCCCAGGCTCTGCTTCCTCATTGGAAGGCATGTTAGTGGGATTGAGGAGGTCTTCGAAGTACTCCCTCCACCGACCCGCAACGTCCCAAGTCGAGGTCAGTGTTGACACTGCACTGCTTCCCCCTCCTGAGACACCAGATGGTGGACCAGAATCTCCTCCAAGCCGTCCGAAAGTCGTTCTCCATGGCCTCCCCAAACTCCTCCCACGCCCGAGTTTTTGCCTCAGCAAACACCAAAGGGCATTCCGCTTGGCCTGCCGGTACCTATCAGCTGCCTCCAGAGTCCCACAGAACAAAAAGGTCCCGTAGGACTCCTTCTTCAGCTTGACGGCATCCCTCACCGCCAGTGTCCACCAATGGGTTCGGGGATTGCCGCCACGACAGGCACCGACCACCTTACGGCCACAGCTCCGGTCAGCCGCCTCAACAATAGAGGCACAGAACATGGCCCATTCGGACTCGATGTCCCCCACTTCCCTTGGGATGTGGTCGAAGTTCTGCCGGAGGTGGGAGTTGAAGCTACTTCTGACAGGGGACTCTGCCAGACATTCCCAGCAAACCCTCACAACACGTTTGGGCCTATCAGGCCTGACCGGCATCCTACCCCACCATCGAAGCCCACTCACCACCAGGTGGTGATCAGTTGACAGCTCCACCCCTCTTTTCACCCGACTGTCCAAGACATGTGGCTGCAGATCCGACAACACGACCTCAAAGTTGAAATCGAACTGAGGCCTAGGGCCATTCCTCCCAATCACGCCCTTCCAGGTCTCACTGTCATTGCCAACGTGAGCATTGAAGTCTCCCAGCAGAACAAGGAAGTCTCCAGAAGTTATGCCCCCTAGCACCTCCTCCAGGGACTCCAAAAAGGGTGGGTACTCCAAACTGCTGTTCAGCACATACGCACAAACAACAGTCAGGACCCGTCCCCCCACCCGAAGGCGGAGGGAGGCTACCCTCTCGTCCACTGGGGTAAACCCCAAAGAACATGCTCCAAGTCGGGGGGCAATAAGTATGCCCAAATCTGCTCGGCGCCTCTCACCAGGGGCAACTCCAGAGTGGTAGAGAGTCCAGCCCCTCTCAAGGAGATTGGTTCCAGAGTCCAAGCTGTGCATCGAGGTGAGCCCGACTATATCTAGCCGGAACCTCTCGACCTCACGCTCAGGAGCTCAGGCTCCTTCCCCTTCAGAGAGGTGACATTCCACGTCCCAAGAGCCAGTTTCTGTAGCTGAGGATCAGACCACCAAGGTCCCTGCCTTCGGCCACCACCCAACTCACACTGCACCCGACCTCCTTGGCCCCTCCCATAGGTGGCGAGCCCATGGGAAGGGGGACCCACGTTACCTCTTCGGGCTGTGCCCGGCCGAGCCCCATGGGTGCAGGCCCGGCCACCAGGCGCTCGCCATCGAGCCCCACCTCCAGGCCTGGCTCCAGAGGGGGGCCCCGGTGACATGTTTGCTTCATCAGGCCGTGATCTTCAGCTCTCTCTAGATCTGTTCGCAGCTTAGTATGAAGCAGCTGGGATGGGAATCAGCACCTCCAAATCCGAGACCATGGTCCTCAGCCGAAAAAGGGTGGAATGCCCTCTCAGGTTTGGGAGCGAGATCCTGCCCCAAGTGGAGGAGTTCAAGTATCTCGGGATCTTCTTCACGAGTGAGGGAAGAATAGAGAGGGAGATCAACAGGTGGATCGGTGCGGCATCCGCATCGGTCTGTCGTGGTGAAAAAGGAGCTGAGCCGCAAGGCAAAGCTCTCAATTTACCAGTCGATCTACGTTCCTACCCTCACCTATGGTCATGAGCTATGGGTAGTGACCAAAAGAGCGAGATCGCGAATACAAGCGGCTGAAATGAGTTTCCTCCATAGGGTGTCTGGGCTTTCCCTTAAAGATAGGGTGAGAAGCTCAGTCATCCGGGAGGGGCTCAGAGTAGAGCCGCTGCTCCTCTGCATCGAGAGGAGTCAGATGAGGTGGCTCGGGCATCTGATCAGGATGCCTCCAGGATGCCTCCCTGGTGAGGTGTTCCGAGCACGTCTAACCGGGAGGCGGCCCTGGGGAAGACCCAGGACACGCTGGAGGGACTATGTCTCTTGGCAGGCCTGGGAACGCCTTGGGAAGTGGCTGGGGAGAGGGAAGTCTGGGCATCTCTGCTCAAGCTGCTGCCCCCGCGACCCGATCTCAGATAAGTGGAAGAGGATGGATGGATGGAGTCTGTGTCATCACACAGGTTCCGATAGGATGCTTGTGATGTAAATTTAATCACTGGAAACCTCACATTGGCAACCACGTGCCTCCAGAATTTCTCAACTGTGTGGCCCTATGCATATCTACTATGAATGTGCTAGACAAGAACACATGCACTCATTGGAGGAACAGTTATGTGATGTGGTACTTGTTATATGATGTTTTGTTATTAAGTTTAATGTCACTGTTCTCTGTGCCCACTGTTATGGACTCATTCATACAGGCAGACCAAGTATGGTACACAGGGGCTTAGCATCAGCATTTAGAATTGCCGAGCCAAGCACAGGACTAGAGAGCCAAAGACAACTGGAGAATTGAATAGTCAGCCTAAAGACAGACTAGTATATTTCTGTCTTCTGTCACCACACTATCCTCTTTCCTTGTTGGGAGAATGAGAACTGTATGTAGGCATTGTGCTATTCCTGTATTTTTGAAGGTGGGGTTTGAGTCCTTTCCTGTCCTTGTTTGGATCCAGAGAAGGAGCCTGCACATGGAGCAACCAGAATATAAGGATGGACCTATGGCCAACTCTTTGAAGCTGTCGGGCGGAAGATTATGTCTTCCGACTGGTGAAAATCCTTTCAGCGTGGCGACGAAAGATGGCAGACTGCGTAGGTCAAGACCCCCACATTCCTTGATAGAGTCTATCATAAGCTTCCCGTCTGTAATACCGTGTGAACCCGTCAGTAAAGTGAGCTAGATTATCCTTTATACTTCTCGTGTAATCTTGTAACTGTCATATTGCATAATGAGGGGGGGGGGGGAATAATACCTATTTATAATTATTTAAGGGGTTAAAAAGAATACATTTCCAGAGAGCTAATGCCTCTTAAGGAAACAGTACTACACGCACCTACACAATCCAACATTTAAAGCACCCAGCAACAGCTAATTGTCCACAGCTTCATGGGGAGAAATCACCCAAACCTTGGGCAAAGATGAAAGTTTGTACAGGCAAAAATGTAAACAGAGCATATGTATGTTCAATATATAAAGGAAAAGAAAAAACTTTTGGTGAAAGGCAAGATTCTGTAACCATGTAGTATCATACATTGGACGGTTGAACTATAAGCAGACCAGGGTGCACATTCGCATTTGTAGCTGCCTGTGCTGGAGTATAAAGGGGCCTTAAGAGCTACCTTCTCTTATTAGAAAAATCTACTGAAAAGTTGCATGTCACTTGCCCAAGCAGGCCAGAAGGTCAATAAGAACAAGTCGAGCATTTCCACAACCAGCAAAAAGATGCTGAAATTCGTGAAAGTATTAGTGTTAGAGCTACTATAAGTAATCTAGAGATGATTTAAACTATACAGTAGGATGTATGCAGGTTATATGCAAGTGCCATTTTATATAAAGGGACTTGAGCATATGTGGATTTTTGTATCCACAGGGCGTCCAGGAACAATATCCCACAGGTACCAAGGAACAACCGTACATTAAAACCACATGCTTTTGACAAGCTTCCTTTACCTTGCTCTTTAGTGTTTGCAGCACATCCAAGTAAGCAGCCAACATTGGTAAGCTGAGAGACTCTACTAGAGTTGCATGCAGCCACTGGGTGAGTTTAGTGTCCCAATTCATGCTTGCCAGGGAATGCCGCACCTTCCGGGCACACTTGTCCACTGCAATACGGCGAAGAACAGGTTCATTACATGCCTAGGGAATTAATAAAACACATGAAAATATGGTGTTAAGTAGGTTGTATGACAAAATCTTGAACAACTTACTTTGAAATTTTGGCATCTTATACAACATTCTTTTCATTACAAAATTCACAGCACATACTATAACCAGGTATTAATGCCAGAAAAAGTTTATACAAAATAAGGCAATACAAGAGAGTTAACTGCAAGATAATTTCAACTTAATGGAAAAAATGACATAAAAATAAATACATTAATCAAAACAAAAAGAACACAGTAGGCAGAATGTTACTAGTTCATGATTCAGAATTTCAGATCTCCCATTTCACAAACAATGAAATGTTGAATGCCTGGCCATGGACCCAACATTTCGATGTTTTGTTTTACTGAGCCACTTAGTTATCACTTTTGCCTTATGGCAAGGTGCTCCATCATGCTGGAAAAGGCATTGCTCGTCACCAAATTATTCTTGGATCTTTGGAAGAAGTTGCTCTCAGAGGATGTGTAATATCCCACGTAGTGGGAAGTGGCCCCAGCCTACACTCTGGACATCTGATAGTTTATGAACCGAACAGGATCAGTGGAGAGATGAGACAGAGACAAAAATTGAAGGGTGAATGCTGCAAGTTTATTTACAAAGGTGTTGTACAACCAAAAATGCAGTAGTGTCAGGTGGGCTTTGAGACACAGTCCTTCACCACTGACACTTCTTCAGAAATTAATAAAAACAAAAAGGTAAAAATATGGTGTATTTACAAAAACAGTGCACTCCTACAAAAAACTACACCCACACTCCAATAATGAAGGTTGTCTTCTGTTTTTCTCCGGCTCAAGAAGCTCCTCCAGCAGGAAAGAAAAATGCACAAAAACAAGTGTGTGTATATACAAAAACAACTGCACCAAACCCAAAATCAAAAACTATCCCAGCACCAAATAAGTATATATACATCCACCAAAAATGATCATTAGGAGGTATATAACTCTATATACAAAAGAATATATACAAAGCCGCCAAAATCACAACTGCTCCTCCAAATAGCTCAACGGTGCTTACTCCTACCTCGCCTTTAGGTCCACTGATGACCCCTGTTGGCCGCTAACTCCTTAAATATAATCGGTAAGATTGTCCAGCCAATCTGCCACCCCGTCTACCTCACGCACCTATCCAGGTAGACACTAGCATGTTCATGGGTCGCGCATTACCACAGGATGTTTTGGTACTATTCTTTATTCATGGCTGTGTTCTTAGTCACCACCAGTGCAGCGCTTGCTCAGGAATGGCAGCAGATACTGTAGGTGTGAGTGCATTTGCACATGCAGTGAGGTGAAGACTTTTGGAGGATGGCCTGGTGTCAAGAAGGGCAGCAAAGAAGCTACTCTTTCCAAGAAAAACATCAGGGACAGACTGATATTCTGCAAAAAGTACAGGGACAGACTGGGGCACAGTATTTTTATCTGATGAATCCCCTTTCAGATTGTTCGGAGAAGAAAAGGTGAGCCCTACCGTCAGTCCTGTGTCATGCCAACAGTAAAGCATCCTGAAACCATTCACCTGTGGGGTTGCTTCTCAGCCAAGGGAGTGGGCTCGATCACAATTTTGCCTAAGAACACAGCTATGAATAAAGAATACACAATAATCTATTCAGAGTTTGAGATCAACCTATAACCATAACAGTACAGGAGAAAAATGTATCACATTATTCTGTCTATTACAATGCAGAAAAATGAACAACTAGCAGTAAATGAGTGATCACACCTGTGAAGTTTGGTTTCACCAGTGAAAACTGCAAACCTAAACCTAATTACAATGTTTTCAAAAATAGGCAGCACTTTCGTTTAGGTGCTGGAAAAATTACAATAAAACAATCTACTGACAAGATACTCTTATTAATTTAACACTAGAATTACCAGAGCCTACGAAAAAACTTGTAGATCCGGCCCACCTTAAATCGCTTCTTAAATCCGTTCACACTTCTCCGCCAGCGTCTTTTGTCCTCAAAATGTGCTGATAAAGACAAGCTGCCAGCAGCCGGCTATTCCATCCCCCCACCGACTTCTAAGTGCACGAACTTCTCCCAGCTCATGCCTTGATTGATTATCTGGGAGTGAAGTGGAGTTTTAGAGTGGAAATAATAATCTCCCAGCTCATGCCTTGATCGATTATCTGGGAGTGAAGTGGAGTTTTAGAGTGGAAATAATAGATCATTATTTGGAACACACGCATTTCATGTGTGTTCCGTTTCTACAGTAATCTGTGTAAACACATTGTTAAAACAGAAACTTTTTCATATTTTAGTAATAAATGTTACAAAATGTAGGCATAAACTATAGAATGTGTAAAGCCTGAGTTCCAAAGATCAAATAAACACTTTCACAAAAGGTTCAAGGATGATACAACAGTTTCCGTGGTGTAGCGCGCTAAGATTTGCACACTAAGGAACATTTGAACAAATCCAAACTTTATTTAAAAACCAACCACGAGCAACCAAGAAAGTAACATTGCAGCAGTTCGCGCTATAGCCTTACAACCGATCACAACCCGCTGTATAAACACTTTTTTTTTTAATGAGTTTTAAGCACAGGGAAAAAAAAAGGAACATTTGAACAAATCTGAACTTTATTTAAAAACCAACCACAAGCAACCAAGAAAGTAACATTGCAGCAGTTCGCGCTATAGCCTTATAACCCTATTGCAGGGGGAAAAAAATGAACATTTGAAAAATCTGTAACTTAATAAACAACCAAGAAAAGTAACGTTGCAACAATTCATGCTACAAACTGAAAAATGAACATTTGAAAAATCCGTAATACAAAAACTAACCATAAACCACCAAGAAAACTAACCTTGCATGAGTCGAGTTCTGGCATGAAGTGAGGAGGAACTGGGTGGAGAGGAGGTTACAGTGCTTAGAAGCCATGATTAACTGCAAAAGCACACGAAATACTGTAGAGCACAAAGAGTTCACAGGTAAAGCACGCACGTCTGACTGAGAACAATGAACAGGGAGAGGCTGAACACGTGCTTAAATACTGTAATCGGCGCGTACGAACCGGAAGGGAAATGAAATAGAGCACAAAGAGTTCACAGCGAAAGCACGCACGTCTGACTGAGAATAATGCAACACATGCGGAAATCATCGGCACGCACAAACCGAAAGGGAACCTGGCAAAAGTTTGGCGAACTTTTTGGTCGTAAACTGATTTGTACGTGTACTGACACGTTCGTGAACTGAGGTTCCACTGTACATGAGGAGGTATTTGAAATAAACTATTATGAATCTACTGTAGTACATGGTTCTCTTTTTACAAAGCTGCAGTGGAGCCAGGAATATTTGACAAAATAAACAAAAAACATTTACACATAAAATTTACAAATAATGAACTGGAATTTAGAATTAATAATGAGAAGCTTTTACTCAAATGCAAACTAAAGAAATAGTATTTCACGTATGAAAATTAAAGCATCTTAAACAACCTAAGGTTGATGCATATAGTGAAACTTCAGGTTCTCTATACAGGTAGTCCCCAAGTTACAGACATTCGACATACGACTTACGAACAGGGCCGCAGCTACTCCTTCATCTGTCTGGGGGACGTGACGCAGGCTTCTCAGTAACTGCCACTCCGTCATCTTTGGCCTGGGGATGCTGCAAGTGGTGGCTGGAGGGGGTGATTTCGCTTATCGCGCAGTGTAGTGTTCCTCGAGCGGGTGCGTGGCAAGTGGTGACCCGGGGTCCATGGTCGCCGGGGCCACATCTACTGCTCGTGTGCAGGATGGAGGCTTGATGGGGCGGTTCGCTGCCCACCCACCACTGCTCCTGACTGCCCTGTTTGTTCTCGATGGGTGGCTGGTGATGCTGCAAGCAGTGACCCGGTTGTGGCTGAATGGAGGCCATTGAAGGTGAATGGGGCGGCAGCATTGTATAGTGTGCCTTCGGTGGCTGCCTGTTTAATGGGGGCAGTGGTGGGCGAATACTGTATGCAAGTGGAGAGGACTGTGTGGTGGGTGAATGGTGAATCGCCCCTCGCAGGCCCCATTCATTGTCAATAGCAAGCCTACTTGTACTGTTACGTACATAGCAGAAAGTTGTCTCTCGTTAGCACACCAGACGTGCTGACGAGGGGTGCCTTCCTGCTGTGATAGCGTGTACAGTGCTGTGCAGA
Source organism: Erpetoichthys calabaricus (assembly GCF_900747795.2). Classification (NCBI taxonomy): domain Eukaryota; kingdom Metazoa; phylum Chordata; class Cladistia; order Polypteriformes; family Polypteridae; genus Erpetoichthys; species Erpetoichthys calabaricus. Next base: position 128,448,059 of record NC_041394.2, read on the forward strand.
AGAGCTCATCTTAACCTTTTGTCTTCACCCTTCAACAATGTCTCTGAAACACAAATCTGATACAAGTGCTGGTGATACAGTAAAGAAGACAAAGACCATGGAAAATAAAAGTAGAAATAATAAAAAGTTCAGAGAGAGGTGAAACTCCATTATTCATTGGCAGAGGACTTGGTTACAGTCGGTCAACAATAGCATCTATTAAAATAATGTACCTCTTCCAACTTACATACAAATTCAACTTAAGAACAAATCTACAGTCCCTATCTCGTACATAACCCGGGAACTGCCTGTACTATATATATTAAAGAGAGACTTTTTTCAAAATGTTGATACTTATTCATTTCAGTGTAAACAAAGTATGTACCTTGGATGACTATAAATAACAGAATTGATCATAATTAGGTTAATTTCAACATGTGATTTATTAACTGTTTTAAGGTTATTTGAATGCATGGCTCTCATTAAGGAAAGGAGCATCCAAAACATATCACTGATTGAATCTACTGTACAGTAATGTCTAAGACAACTTTAATTCTAATTAACTTTTCACATCTTGCCATTAATGTTATTGAACATAATGAAAAGCCACTGTGCCTTACACTCAGTGCTGTACAATAATAACTGCCTCCCTGTTACTCTCAACTAGGTGGAAAAAATTCATCCCTCGGCACATCCCTCGATTACATGCTACACAGGAACTTAACTTCTTCCTCAGTAGCTGTCAGCAAATGGCCTGGAATGCACTTCATGCACTGTGTTATACAGCAGCAGGCAATGTCTTAAAAGGCAATAGGTGTGATAAGTTTGCATAGTAACGCAGTAACGCACATCACTTTGTTTTTCTTAAGTAACGCAGGTATTTTTACTTATATAAAATTATTGCATTAGGTTACTCGTTACTTTAAAAATTAATGTTTCATTTTCCAGAACCAATATCATTTAAAATTTTCACATTCAGTTTATCCACGAGCAACATATTTTTCATGGTATTTTAGTCAAACATTTGAAAGTCAGCTTCACTGTGAGTAAATTACTACTAATTTATCTACTGTTTCAGTAGATACTACTTATCTACTGTTTCAGTCATTTAGATACTATTGTTAACAAAGTAACAAACATGATTTAGAAAATGTATAATAAATTAAGAAAAGGAGGAGTCTACTACAGAGTAAAATTACTACAGTATGTGGGTGTGACGGTCCGGGTCGGCTCCATGTTCCCTGTTGTGTCTGGAAGCCTCTTGGACCTGAACCATCGATAGTCATGAATCTAGATGAGCTCGGCAAATGAGGACATGCACATGCAGCAAGGTGTAGGTGCAAAAAAATGTCAAGTGCTTTAATTAACATTAATCATAAACCAAACAGTGTTTAAAAAGTCTAGCGCATCCAATTAATTGCAAATAAATAAATAATCCATAAAAATGTGTTTACATGGAGGTTAAAATATTCAAAGAAAAAATGTTCCATTCCATCATAACAAGGTTAAAATCACAAGTAGAGAAACGAGAAAGCTCAAGCTCAAGCCCAGTGAAATTTGCAGTAGAATTACTGCCTAAAATAATTGGAGATGACTTTAAACTCGACATTGAGATAGCCACGGCTTATCGCACAAACAAACCAAGCACCTTTAAACCTAGGTCTTTTATTGTCCGCTTCGAGCGACTACGATGTAAGCTTGATGTGATGGCACTTCTCAGACACAAGCAAGAGATTATATTTGAAAATAATCTTATTCGTATTTTCCCCGACTTCTCACCATCAACAGCTGCAAAACGCACAGCCTACATTGACATTAAAAAGTTGCTACGGAAAGCCTCTTGTATCCCGCCAAACTGAAAGTGGAAGTTCAAGATCAATATTATATTTTCCTAAGCAAAGAAGAAGCTGAAAAGGAATTAAAGAAGCTGTTTCCGACACTTTTTTGAAAGTTAATAAGGAGCCGTATTCTATCAAGGCATGGGAAGGACCTATGATCTGCTCTCTGGATCCATGTTTAAAGAGACTGGTATTATAATTATACATCCTTTTCTTTATCTGGACTTTATATGTTTATGTTTTAATTAGAGTTATACAGTTATAGACGTGAGTGTGAAAATGTGGAAGTAATTAAAGTAGGATTCGTTTTTTTTTTTTATTCTACTATACCTTAAAGTAGACTGTTTAACATCATACCCTTGGTTTATTGCTTTTTCTACTATTTATACTATTACCATTATACTATTACAGTAGGAATTACCAGGTTTATCCTAGACTAGTTTTTAAAATCATTCCCAGGGTTGATTCTTCTTTTTTTTTTTTATCTTAATATCTTAACTTAAAAGCGCTGAAGATTATTTCAAGCTTAAATACTGTTAATGATAATATTTTCGGCAGATTGTATTAAGAATTTAGCTGCAAAAGATATCTCTGTTTTAATTCTCTAACGCCGCTGCAGGGTGGGGTTTGTTTTGTTTTGGACGTGCTCTGTGTCTTCGTATGTCAGAGGACTGGGACATCGCGAAGTGGGATCTAGCCTCATGTGGGGAGGCAAAATGGGGGGGGTGGGGGGATAAAGGGGGGAGAGAAGGAGAGCAGGTTATATCTAATCTATTCTTGTAATCCTTATAATTATAAATATCAATGCAACAATAGGCTAAAATGCAATAACTCATGGGGAATCTTGAAACTAAGATTAAAACTGCCACATTACCAATTTAAACTATAAAATGACATTAAAAACTCAGAATCAATGTCTCCATGATGAGACAGTTAACTTTGTGAGCTGGAATGTTAAAGGCCTGAATCACGAATTAAAGAGAAAGAAAGTATGCTCTCACCTAACAGGCTTAAACGCTAAAATAGTATTTTAACAGGAGACCCACTTACTAACCAAGGATCAGTTCAGACTACAAAAAGACTGGACTGGCCAAATGTTCCATTCTAGCTTTATAAAGAAAACTAGAGGGGTGGGAATTCTCATACATAGAACAGTTCCATTTGAAGCATCAGATGTAGTATCGGACCCTGAAGGGAGATATGTGATGGTCATGGGCAACTTATATAACAGTAAAATGATTTTGATAAATGTTTATGCACCCAATGTTGATGATAAGAAATTCATGCAAAATCTATTTGCATCCATTCCCAATGTGAACACTCATAAAATTATAATGGCTGGGGACTTCAATTGTGTTTTAAATCCACTCTTAGATAGGACTCCTGTGACAGGGGGGGACGACATCTAATACTGCAAAGATAATTACACAGGGGCGGCACGGTGGCGCAGTGGGTAGCGCTGCTGCCTCGCAGTTGGGAGACCTGGGTACCCGGGTTCGATTCCCGGGCCCTCCCTGCGTGGAGTTTGCATGTTCTCCCCTTGTCTTCATGGGTTTCCTCCGGGTGCTCCGGTTTCCTCCCACAGTCCAAAGACATGCAGGTTAGGTGGATTGGCGATTCTAAATTGGCCCTAGTGTGTGCTTGGTGTGTGGGTGTGTTTGTGTGTGTCCTGCGGTGGGTTGGCACCCTGCCCGGGATTGGTTTCTGCCTTGTGCCCTGTGTTGGCTGGGATTGGCTCCAGTAGACCCCCGTGACCCTGTATTCGGATTCAGCGGGTTGGAAAATGGATGGATGGATAATTACACAGTTTTTAAATGATCACCACTTATCAGACCCCTGGAGGTTTCTTAACCCAAACTCAAGAACATATTCGTTCTACTCACCAGTGCATTATAGCTACTCAAGAATTGATTATTTTTTTATAGATAATAATTTCCTGCCTACAATTAAATCATGCAAATATGACACAATTGTTATCTCTGACCATGCCCCTCTAGTCTTGGAGCTAAAATCATTAAGCCCCTCACACTCACCTCGTAGATGGCGTCTTAACCCTCTTTTATTGGCAGATGAGAACTGCACAGAATTTATATCCAAACAAATCAGCTTCTTCCTAGAGACAAACACGTCCACAGAGGTTTCTGCAGGAACACTCTGGGAAACTCTAAAGGCCTTCTTAAGAGGACAGATTATTTCATACCTTTCCCACAGAAATAAATTAGAAACCAAGAAAGTGTCAGAGCTAAGAAGTGAAATTACTAGAATAGATGAAGAACAAGCCAGGCATCCAAATGAAGTTCTCCACAGGAAAAGGCAGGCCCTGCATACAGAACTTAACATCTTAACAACTAAAGAAACTGAACAACTTATTTATAAGTCTAGACAGCATTACTATGAACACGGAGAAAAAGCTAATAAGCTTTTAGCTCAACAAATTCACAAACAAGAAGTTCACAATGCAATACCAGTAATCACCAACAAGAATGGAGAAATTATTGACCATAAAAATATAATGCACACATTTAGAGATTATTATAAGTCTTTATATTCTACTGAGCCCAAAGAAGACAACACACAATCTAATGCATTTCTGGATACATCACAGATACCACAAATAGATGCTTTAAGTGCTGAGGAACTGGATAAACCTCTAACGCTAACAGAATTACTAGATGCTATAAAGTCACTACAAAGCGGGAAATCATCAGGCCCTGATGGTTACCCCGTAGAATTTTATAAGAAATTCTCCACTCAGCTAGCTCCCCTCTTATTGGCAACATTTACAGAAGCTAGAGATAACCAAATACTACCTCAAACATTTCGACAAGCATTAATCACTGTCTTTCCTAAACAAAATAAGGACTTGTTACAATGTGCATCATACAGACCAATTTCACTACTGAATAATGATGTTAAGATACTCTCAAAAATCCTAGCTAGAAGGATGGAGAAAGTTCTGCCCTCGGTAATATCACAGGATCAAACTGGATTTATTAAAGACCGACACCTATCTTCAAATCTCCGACGCTTGTTTAATGTTATATATTCACCAGCAAAATCAAACACCCCAGAGATATTATTATCATTAGACGCAGAAAAAGCATTTGATATGATTGAATGGAATTACCTTTTCACTGCATTGGAGAAATTTGGGTTTGGCCCGAATATTTGTGCATGGATCAAACTACTGTATACCAATCCAGAAGCTTCAGTTTGTATTAATAACATTTGCTCAGACTACTTTAAACTAGAACGTGGTACCAGACAAGGATGTCCCTTGTCGCCACTGTTGTTTGCAATCGCAATTGAACCACTGGCGGTTCACAGCCGAAATTCTTATCAGATAAAGGGGATTGTCAGAGAAGGACTGGAACAGAAAATTTCTCTATATGCAGATGATATGGTTTTATATATATCAGACCCAGAAAACACTGTGCCTGCAGTTCTAACAGCACTAACAGAATTTCAAAAGATATCTGGTCTTAAAATTAATCTGAATAAAAGTATACTCTTTCCAGTGAATTCACAAGCATATAATATTAGATTAGACACCCCACCTTTTACCATAGCAGATCAGTTTAAATACCTAGGGGTAAATATCACAAGTAAACATAAAGCTCTTTATCAACAAAATTTTGGTGTCTGTATGGAAAAAATTAAGCAAGACTTGCATAGATGGTCAACCCTTCATCTCACTCTAGCCGGAAGAATTAACATTGTTAAGATGAATATCCTTCCTAAACTTCTCTTTTTATTTCAAAACATTCCAATATATATCAATAAATCGTTTTTTAAACAGTTAGATTCAACAATAACCTCATTCATTTGGAACTCGAAATACCCACGTATCCGAGAAGCGACCCTACAAAGACCTCAGGCAGAAGGTTGCATTGCTTTACCTAATTTCAGTTTTATTACTGGGCAGCAAACATACAAGCCATAAAAACCTGGACACAAATAAATGAACATACACAGGCTTGGTCCGCAATAGAAGTAAAATCCTGTAGTACTTCTTTATATTCCCTACTCTGCTCTCCAATAAATGCAAGTTATCGCAAATATACTAATAACCCAATTGTGCTTTACTCACTCAGAATATGGAATCAAATTAGAAAGCATTTTAAGATGGAAAATCTTTTATCAGTGGCACCTCTGCAAGAGAACCACCTCTTTCAACCTTCGCAAGTATATCCAGTTTTTAATACCTGGAAAAGTTTTGGGATTAAAATGCTCAGAGATCTTTATATAGACAACATATTTACATCTTTTGAACAATTACGTTCCAAATTCAACCTCCCAGCTACACATTTCTTTTACTATCTTCAAATTAGAAATTTTGTTAAACAGAAATTGCCCGATTTCCCCCACCTTGCACCCTCCACAATGCTGGAAAAAATACTGCTCAATTTCAAGGAATTAAACACTATTTCCGCAATATATAAAATCTTATTAGAGTCCCTACCTTTCAAAGATCCAAGAGGACATTGGGAAGAAGATCTCTTAATCAATATATCAGAAAAGGAGTGGAAAGTAGCAAAGCAGAGAATTCACTCGAGTTCTATATGCGCAAAGCATAGAATTATTCAACTAAAAATTATATATCGAGCTCATCTGTCTCACTTAAAACTGTCCAAAATGTTTCCAGGGCAGGATCCAACCTGCGAACGCTGCAACCAAGCGCCTGCCTCACTGGGTCACATGTTCTGGGCCTGCACCAAACTAACATCATTTTGGACAAAAATTTTTAAGTGCCTTTCAGACAGCCTTGGTATCACAATCCCTCCTAACCCATTAACAGCTGTGTTCAGTGTTCTTCCAGATGGACTTGAATTGGAGAAGGACAAGCAAACGGTGATTGCATTCACTACACTTTTGGCACGCAGACTTATTTTGTTAAATTGGAAGAATCCTAATTCTCCTCTTATAAGTCAGTGGAAAACCGATGTTTTATATTATTTGAAATTGGAAAAAATCAAATTCTCAGAGGATCTGTACAAAATTTTTTCAAAACCTGGCAGGATTTAATCAATATTATTTTAGAATAAGAGAAATAACTATTACCGCATTTAACTCCCTTCTCCATCTCTTATTTACATATATATTTACTTCTCCCTTTCCTTTGTTTAATGTTGCCTTATTAAAAAGCCTTAAGCAATTTTCCTTTAGCTAAGCTCTCCTTCTCAGGGGTGGGGTTTGATTTGTCTTCAATTTTGTTGGGTTATAAATTGATCTATTTGTATGGAATGATTACAATGAAAATTAATAAAATAAAAATATTAAAAAAAAAAAAAAATCACAAGTAGGAATCTATTTCTTTTTTTAATGCAAAAGCCCTGGTGCATTCTTCTAAAACTAAGATCTCCTCTGCTTAGCCTGCACAGGATCCTGCAGGCAGAGGAGATGTCCTTCTGACAGGCACAGCCAGGTTTGGGTCCCTACCGTTCCCCTCTTCAACTCCCTCGAGCGTCGGCCATATGCTACATTTTAAGGTTCTCTACCTGGCTGCCTGCCTCCATCCCCTCTCACATTGTTGTCTCCCAATCCTGTTGTTCATTTTTTCCTTTCGTTTCCTCAAACCCTCTGCCATGCAGAATCCTCTTGTATTGGCTTGATTGGGCACAGGTGTGATTCGTCACTATGAGGTATGAATGAGACACCTGACAGACCCACTCAACTTTGTATGTGCGATCAGCCAAGCACCCCGAACTGAAGCATGCTCATGCACACCCAAACCTGATTGGAGCCTGCACTTCCTGGGACGCGATTATTTATTTAAAAACCTGCACAACACAATGGACCACTTACCACAGTGGACTAATAAACATTTTTTCACAAGCTTCTTCATTTTTCTACCACGCTAACAATATCTGTTCTGAAATTAAAGATTAGAAATTAATTTCCTCACCGACTCGTTTGCTAGACGTGCTAGCCTCTCGGACTGCAGAGCTTTCAGCACTTTGTTGAACAGTTTATTCTGGGCTACAGACCAGCCAGTCCTGTTAAGAAAAAGATAAAATGCAAAAAAATTGATTTTTTTTTTTTTTTTTTTAAATCATCCATTGCATTATATGATCTTCTACCAAAAAGATATTTATTCAACTTATTTAACATAATTGTAATGCTTTTCTGCATATGTACATTTGGATTTTGCTATTACAAATTGTAGAAAAACAGTTTTTATTGAGATAAAGAGAATAAGATATTCTTCTAAAAATTATGTTTTGACAAGGAGCATTAAAATAGATATATACATTACAAAAGAACAAAAACAATGATAAAAATGCTTTTACATGTTAGATATTAATTTCATTTGTTTTACAAACCTGCTTATCTCATGAGTAAAAAATAAATAGGGATGTCAAAAGAACTGATACTTCACTACCATGTTGATAAAAATTCCAAAAATTTAACAATACTACTTTTTTTTACAATAAGGGTACCAAAGTGCAAGTCAGTACCACACTGAAGAGTGACTGCAAGTAGACTTATTACTTTGGAAGTCACAACAATACTTAATAAAAGCATATGTAAAAACTACACATGAAAATTTCTGAAATCATGTTTATAATTTAAAAAAAAAACAAACAAAAAAAAAAAACAACAAAAACACCCATTATGGAGTTAGTTCAGAAACAGATTTGTACATACTTTAGAGAGCACATAGCAACACTGTTTAGATGTGATTTATAATTGTTTCACTTGCAGATACCAAGATTAATCACTTTTTAATACCATGTCCTACACTATCACGATAAAGGAAAGGGTCATGAAAATACTGTAGGAATGTGGTATGTGGGAGGAAACTGCATGGCTGCAGTGCTAACAAGCTGTACAAAGTTAAAAAAAAAAAAAACAAGGAAAGTACAAGTAGAACATCTATTTGGCTCATCTGTACTGGCGATGAAATGAGTTGCTCTATTTGTTAATAATAAACTTAATTAGTTTTTCTCCTCTAGGTCCAGGAATTGAGACAACCATGGCAGAAACTATATTTTATTGTGTTGATTTAGATACACATTTTGGATCACTGACCTGCTGGAAGATCCAACAATGACCCAGTTTCAGTTTCTTGGTAGAGACAGCCAAAGGTAAATGTAAATTCATGGAATTTATGGTATTTCATGGAATCCATGATGCCATGTCCCCTAAAAAGATTCAAAGGGCCTTTGGAGGAAAAACGGCCTGACAAAAATCACAGAACTAGAAACATTCTTAACAGTGGGGAACAGATTCTTTTCAGTATAGACATCCTTCTTTTTACACAAAACCCACCTTGAGTCTGTTGCTCAATTTTCCTTTCATCTGACAATAGGACAAGATCAAAGTTCCAGTAGTGTTTAGTATACCCCAGGGACTTGCGTTTGTGGTTAAATGACAAAGTTATTTTTGGCATGCTGTCCAAATAATCTGTTGGTATATTGGTGGTGTCTGATGGTAGTTTTGGAAACTAGGGGACCCCTAGATGCTACTTTTATCTGTATTTCTCTAAGAGTGACCCTTGGGGATTTTCTTACCTCTATTATCATCTAACTACATATTTATATCCCAGCGAAACAAGGAAGTGAAGGATTACTGCTTGAAAGTTCCATAACACTCTGATCGATTTAAAAAAAAAAAAAAAAAAAGTAAAATATAAGCAGAAAAAAATACTGCACTTTTACTTTGTTCATAAGAATTTTAAGTGGTGCTAATAATTGTGGCAAATGTGGTTTTGTTAAATAATTGTTTGATGAGTTAAGTTGAATTTCTCATATTTCTTTCAGTGTGAGATTAATGCAATTCAACAAAAGCTGAATTTTTATAACCCTTTTTACTTATCTTTCCCAGAGGTGCAAATAATTGCTCGATATACCACTATTTTAAATTTTATTTTATTATTGGTGTTACATATTTTACAGTCTATTGTAGAAAAAGTTACAATATTGTCTCCTTCAATAATGGAGGTACTTTTAATTAAAAAGGCGGTGAAAGGGATTTCTGTTTTTGTTGCGGTATTGAATTGGAAACAAGTATTGTAAAATTTCACCGGTATTGAATACAAACATTCTGGTGTCATGACATTCCTATTAGCCAAAAGCAGTCTATGGAATATTAATCATTAACTCTCTTTGTGCTCAGAAATCCAAAAAGAGATACCCTTATTTAAGAGCAACTACAAATGGTACTTGAACTTGTCTGTGTTTTTCACGACTGACATCATTATTTCCAATTACAAAAAAATGCAATAAATGTATAATGTTTAAGTGTTTAATAGAAGAGACAATATTTGTGCAAAATTGCAACACATAAAATTAAATATAACAATTCACATTGTATAGAATCGCTGACAGTTTCATAAAGAGAGTGAGAAGAGAACCTGGCTTACTTGTTGAGATGCTCTTCCCAGTCATCAGGAGGAGGAGAAGTGTCTGCATCAGCTCGTGCAAACAAAACATGTCTCTCACATTCATTCATGACACTTCGGGCCTTCTGGTTATCATATAGAGGCATTGGTGTTGGTGTCACTGTCTCTACATCAATTGGCATGTCATTTTCTCTGCAAGTATAATATAAATGTATATTGTTTTGAATTTCTTGAATATTATAGGAATCACAAAATCTATTGGCTGATTTACCAATAATTCACAACACTTATCAAATTCAGTCCAGTGGAATGTTCAAAGTTATAAATCAGTATAATATATATATGTTTTAATGCTATAGGATAGCTGCAATAAAGAGACTGAAGAAAAAGAATACACATGAAAACTTTTATTTGACTCTTACAACTTCCACTAGTTTAGTAAAATAATTGGCTTGTTGGCTTAATGCAGTTATTGCATGCAATGTATATTCAACTACTGTTTTATACTACTTTATGCTAATCAGAGACAATGGAACCAAGTGACTTTTCCTGAAAGTACTCTAAAAATAGTATAAAACAATGTGCAAACGATACAAGAATCAGTTGTATTCTATTTTTCCACCTTAACATTTTCATTTAATTTTTAATAAAAATGTCCCATTTATCTATATAAAAATGAAGGAACCATTAATACTTTTAACAAGTGTAAAATAAAAAGCTATTTATTTACATTATACAATGCATTACTTATTATGTAGAAATGAACATTGCCATTAGCATTTCAGCTGTTCACTGGAGGCAATCACAATCCTGCACAATCATTTTTAGGTTAACTGACCCAGATTAAACTATAAAAAAACTCCAAATGCATCCTGTGTGGAGTCCAATGCCTGACTGTTACCTGTATGGATTTTGCATATCTTCCTGGTGTTAACATATGCTTTCCTCTTGGTGCTATGGCTATTGTCCTACATACCTAAAGATTAAATAGCAAATTCAGACTGAGTGTAGATATGTAGATCAAGAAATGGACTGGTGCACCATCCAATGTTGTTTCCTGTTTTGCACTAAATGCTGCTGGAACAAACTCTTGTCACATGACTGTGAATTAGGGTAAGCAAGTTTGAGAATGTCATGTAGTGTATAATAAGGCTGCATGTCCTCAAAAGAGTAAGACGCAAATACAGAAACTGGAAAAATATTTTCAAAGCAAGATATACAATAGTGTTCGAAAGTTTGGAATCACCCATAAATTTCTGTATTTTTGATAGAAATTAGGATACTTCTATATCAAAATGCCATTAAATTAATTTAGAACAAAGCCATACATTGCTAATTGGTATTACTTTTTGAAATAACCGATTATAAATTTATTAGTCACATATGACTGTAAAGCCCCATTTTCAATAGCCATTCCTTTAGTTTCCCAACAGTAAATTTCTTTCTATCCTAAGCTAGTCATGTGTAAATGTTAATTGGTTATTAAAAAAACCTTTGTTTGAAATTGTTGAAACCTATTATTCTGCTCAATCAAGCAAGTAAATTGTCTTTCCGTAGGCTGCAAGGTATTGAGTTTCCTTACATTAAGTTCTTGGTTCAGCAATGGCCAAAATAGAACAGTTTTCTCAAGAAACATGTCATTTTTTAACCTGCAGAATAAGAATGAAGGTTTTTCCATGTGATCGATTGCAGTTTGAGAAACAAACACCTTACACATCCTCAAGTTATCTTTTTCCTTAAATGCACACCAAATACCAAAGTCACATAACACTTTGCAATTAGTCTGTTCTTTCTTTTCTGTATCAATTCATCAGGAGTGGTATCATCTGTAAATTTAACAATGGCATTTTTTTTTTTTTTTTTTTTTTTACACAAAATCAGTATGTGAAACACAGTCATTGACATAATGAGTAAAAGATCATTGATAAGACCTAGCCCTGTGGGACACTAAGGAATGCCTTCCTACACCTTCACCATCTACTTTGTGTCAGAAAGAAAATCCAACAGCCAATATGTGTCAGAAAGAAAATCCACAAGCCAATAACATCAAAACTTATTTTCACCAATGTCCTTCAGTCTATCTTGGGAGAGGCAGAGCTGTAGTCAATTACAATGGTGCTGACACACAAGCTCAATGATGTTCAGTGGAATGAAAAATTACTACCAAATATCTTCTCAGCCTCGCAGAATGCTATTCTTGAACCTAAAATATTGTATGTAATTTTCAGAAAGCATTCTCAACAAAAAAAATTCAACTTTATAAGCGGTCTGAAACATTTTTTTCTTTAAGGTACTGACAGAAACTACTGTATTTCTTTGGCAACAGTTTTCTTGATAGTTGGTGAACAGACATGTCCACAATTTTTGATACATTATCTGTAACCAAACCTCAACATGGCATTAGCAATTGCAATTTCTCTGAACTGAACAGAACTGAAGAGTGGGAATGACGTCTTTCCTATTGATCTTCAGTGTTGAGAAGTAACTTAATATTTTAACAAAAAATGCACACTTTTTGACCAGACAAATTGATAACAACATTGATAACAATTTTTTTTCCATAGACATTTTTCATATAATATGTCATCATTTTCTCACCAAACACTACAAATTACATAGGGTAACATACTAAAAAAAAACAAAAAACAAAAAAAAAAAACAATTTTTGGATAGAGTATCCCTTTAAGTTACTTATGTATATGTCTGCTTTGAAGAAATACTCTTTAGAATACATGTTATTTTACATAAAGAAGCTGTATAAAATAAAATAACTGGAGAGAATAAAAATATGCAACTAACAAAAACAACTAAATTCCTATTTTAAAACAAAAAAAAAAGTTAAATAACTACTCACACAGTGGTGTCCTGTTGACGACGTGGTGTAACAAATAACATTCGCGTGGGCCGAGCACTGCTAGCATCAGGGTGGGCACTCCAGGGCTTGGCATAACTATGGTCCAGGAATACCAGATCCAATTCTCGTTCATGCACAGATAACTGGAAAAGCAAGGAAGTGCCCATCCTTCTTGCCGAAGTCTGCAGATCCCGCTCTCCACCGCGATACATTTTCCTTTTTCCTTTCTCCAAACACAAATTTTATGAATGCAGGGGATCTTTCAACAGGCAGACTACAACTGAAAAATGAAATAATTAACAACCATTCAATTTGAAGATTTCACATAGGGTAAATTGATCAATAAACAAGCATTTTGTCTGCAGCCATTTGTGTCTGTTAAAAGACAGAGAAATATATTTAACAAAAGGGAATTTAAAAATGGATAAAAAGGGGTCTTTGGTCTCAATGGCTAATCAGAAAAAGGTAAAAGCACATGTAACTCTAGGAAATTTTCTTTTTACTAAGCAGCTTTGAAAATTGGAAAATAATTACCTGTCAGACAATAAAATGTGCTAACCAGAAAAGCAGCTCTCAGCAAAACGTCCTACTAACAGCTTTGCTCTGCAATGCCAGTACAAGTCCAATTATTTTCAACCATGATTATTATATGCAGCACAGGGCTTTGACCACTAAATTATATATTAGAAAAATGCATTTATTTTCATTACACATGAATCTGGAGGACCTTTCACCATTTTTATGATATTTAAATACATCATAGTATGTTTACTGTATTTAGAACATCTAAAATTTCTAATTTAAGGTTCTCAATATATTATGAAACACAGGCATGAAAAACTTTTGGAAAGTGAATAAAATTGCATAATTGGAGCTGATTCAATAGTATCTGACATCATATAGATGGGTTACAGCAGCAGAACAACACCTCAGCCTCAACATCCATCAGTTAAGTCTAGGAAGATGATGATAAGATGGCAATGTGATCTCTGTATCTGTATGACCGAAGATTGAAAAAATGTCACCTGGCATGACAAATCTTGAATTCTGCTACTATATACATATGGTAGGGTTATAAATGGACATGAATCCAGAAATGAAATATAAATGTTTTGTTGAAAGAAACACTACAGGCTGAGTATGCTGTACCCAGTTATGCACAAGGAGTCCAGCTAGCAGGACACAGCCATGTTTCAAAGTTACTTGTGTATGTTGCAGTAAATTCACAAGTCAATCAAAGTTAATAATGTTATTTTTACATCTCTTTCATTATTAAAACTTACAATTTGCACACATGCACCCCAAGGCAAGCAGATTGATTGAATCTGATTGCTTTGAAGATCTCATGTACTTCAAGCCATATAGGCTCTTTACCTTTGGACAATATAGTTTCAGCCCATTCTAAAGGTAGTGTTTCTAGCACACCTGTGAATACCATAACACTGCACTTGGACCTCTCAAAATTTCATGCAAGGACTCTGGCTTTGACCAATGTCACTGTATCATGTCATTCATTTCGTTGTAACATTAAAACATGAGAGAAAGAAAAAAAGAAAAAGAAAACATTTTAGCTAATGACATGTTTACGGCAGAATCCCTTATCCCCTCACACTCCTCCATAGCCAAAGGAATCAACTCCACTGTTCAATATTTTTCTATCACATTTCTAATTATGCTCACCCCGAACCCCACCAAAGTCAGAATTGATCTAGATTACAAACGGAAAATAAAATTGAAGTGCAACCTTTTGGGATTGGAGGGGTCAGATGAAATTGTTAAGCAAGTGCTTGATGAAACAAGCACTAGTGCTGGGCGGTATGACCAAAATTCTATATCACAGTATTTTTCAAGATTGTACCGGTTTCACGGTATTCGACGGTATTTTTTTCCCATGCATGAGTTAATCACATTTTCCACTGCAATTACTGCAGTAGACTGGCTAAGAATAACCTATTCCACTGTCATGAGAATTGTACAAAAAAACATTTTAATGTGCACACAAGTATTAATACAGGTTTGCATGACTCCATAAAGTGATAGTTTTCAAAGGGGGGGGGGCACTAATGAAGAGAAAGAATCACACTGCATGACAATTGCTGTCAAAATATAGAACCTTTTTATTGAACAAATTTTGCAAACCGCTTAAACTAAAACTTTGACAACAAATTGTCAACCATCCAAAGAGGCATTTAGTTGTATTGCATTGAACATGTCTTAGAAAAGGAATAAATGGCAAATATTTTTTGTAAACCAACTACACTTTGTTAATGTTAACAATCTCTGTCCACTGACATGTTAAAGTGACTTTTTAAACAACTTTACCATCATTAAACTGCATAATATTTAAACTAATAAATAATAACAATAAAATAAATAATAGTGCAACTTCCAGTAATAATACTATTACATCAAAACTTCAAGCCCAGGTACATTACACAGTATTCACCAAACTAAAATAAAACTGCAACTTGGAGATGACATCTTTACCAACTGAACCGTCATTAAGGCAAATTGCATTAATATAGACCTTGCTTCAAGCTAAGCTATATATATATATATATAATAAATAATAAATAATAAAACTGCAACTTGCATTTATAATACTATTTGTTGTTTAGTGGGTCAAAAAAAAAAGAAAAAAAAAAAAGTCCGTTTTTAAATCCAGTTCGCCGTGTCTGTCTTGACCGCAGGGAGTTGATGAGGTGATTGGGGCGAGTCGCATCTGATCATTCTCAATTGCTTCGTCGGCTTAGTGTGGCGCGTGAATAAGGCGCTGAGCCCACGGACGGAGACGTATATTGATGGGCCGGCAGGATGGGGGAAGGAAAAAAGAAAAGATAGAACACGAGGAGGTTAAAGAAGGGAAAAGGCAGTCATGGGAGACGATCCAGACACCAGGAAGGAGAAGGCAGCACGAGCTGGGGCTCCGTGAGGGAGTGCAGGCTTAGGCGATCTAGGGGCTGGTTCACCCCACTGAGTAAGTGTGTGGAGTGGGGCGAGCGAAATGTAAGACCTCCAAATGTATCTGAGAAGTGACTGAGTGAGCACGAAGGAAGACAGGAGGTGTGCCGACCTCGGACGGTCTGGCTGCGCAGTGTGGCGGCAGCCAAAACAGGGGTTGGCAGAAAGCAGTTCGTGCTACAAAGGCTCCGTCAGCAATGCCAGTGAAGGGTGAGCCGTGGAGACAGAAGGTGGTGTGCTGCGATCGGGCGAGGAGAGAGACTGCATTTTAACGGATATATTTATTATGGATTTTATCCCCACATTTCACTGGCTTTATGGATTTGCTATTTATTTGGGTACTGTATTTTTCTGAACACTGTCCAACGGACACTTTTGGTTTTACTTTGACTGTTTTTAACAAAAGCACTTGAGCACTTTCCAACATCCCCTGGCTTCAATGAGATTTCTCAGCTCATCTCGGTCATAACTATCGACGGTGTTGGTTCAACAGACTCCCATATGGGAAGAGGGAGTCTGTAGGGGACCGGCACCGTCACAATATTACACAGTAACCAGATACATTACACAGTATTGAAAAAAAAAATAAAATAAAACAAGTACAACTTGGCTTGCAGTATTATCCAGTAGTATAGAAACAGTATTCATACATTTGAACATAATGCTCCACATCTGACCTTTTAAAACCAAACTATCTACAGATAACAGATACAGAACCTTTTTTCATCGTTCTTCTGTGTTATCATGTTCAACTTTATCATCTGTTACGGCTTCAGTTTCAGAATGTTCCCTGTCCATTTTCACCGCTCAATACCTCCACTAACACATGTATTCTGTTGGATGCGTATTTTGCAGTGCACCAGTGAAAAAGGTCCCCCTTAAACAGTTTCCCGCTGCGCCACGTTCCGAATGTTGTTTAGGCTATTTAAACCGGTGTTCCGGTATAAGAAAAATCCATATCATAACAAAAATAAAAAACGGTTTTTGGTATGAACCGGTATACCGCCCAGCACTAACAAGCACGATTAAAAACTGGATTTAAAAAAAAAAAAAAATCTTCCACAGCTCTGATGATCCCTTCAGTGACAATTAGGGAATCCATTCCCGGGCTCCTGATATTTTTCATTCCCGCATTCCTGGGAATAACACTGCTGTAATTCCCGGGAAAACGGGAACAGCCAAGCTCGCATATATAGTGTGTAAAAGTGTAAAAATCGATCAAGAAATAACAGAGTTATAGTTGAAAATAATTATCAACAATCTCAAGGCTACAAGTCCATCTGCAGAGATCTTCATGTTCCTTTGTCCACTGTGCGCAATATAATCAAGAAGTTCACAACACATGGCACTGTAACTAATCTCCCTGGACGTGGAGCGAAGAGAAAAATTGATAAATGACTGCAATGAAGCATAGTCCGAATGGTAGACAAACAGCCCCAATCAACTTCAAAACATTTTTAAACTGTTCTGCAGACTCAGGGTGCAACAGTGTCGGCTCGAACTATCCGTCAACATCTGAACGAAATGAAATGCTATGGCAGGAGAGCCAGGAGGACCCCACTGCTGACACAGAAACATAAAAAAGCCAGACTGGAGTTTGCCAAAATGTACTTGAGGAAGCCAAAATCCTTCTGGGCAAACGTCTTGTGGACAGATGAGACCAAGGTAGAGCTTTTTGGTAAAGCTCTTCATTCTACTGTTTACAGAAAAAGGAATGAGGCCTACAAAGAAAAGAACACAGTACCTACAGTCAAACATGGTGGAGGTTCTATAATGTTTTGGGGATGTTTTGCTGCCTCTGGCACTGGATGCCTTGACTGTGTGCAAGGCATCATGAAATCTGAAGACTACCAAAAGATATTGGGGCGCAAAGTACGGCCCAGTGTCAGAAAGTTGGGTCTGCGTCAGAGGTCATGGGTGTTCCAGCAGAACAATGACCCCAAACATACCTCTAAAAGCACCCAGAAATGGTTGAAGACAAAGCGCTGGAGAGTTCTGAAGTGGCCAGCAATGAGTCCGGATCTAAATCTGATTGAACACTTATGGAGAGATCTCAAAATTGCTGTTGGGAGAAGGCGCCCTTCAAATCTGAGAGACCTTGACCAGTTTGCAAAAGAAGAGTGGTTGGAAATTCCAGTTGAGAGGTGTAACAAGCTTGTTGATGGTTATAGGAAGCGCTTGATTAGTTATTTTTTCCAAAGCGCGTGCGATCAAATATTAAGTTGAGGGTGCCAATAATTTTGTCCAGCCCGGTTTTTGAGCTGTGTGTGAAATGATGTCAGATTTGGCTTTTTTCTCTGTTTTTTTGTGTTGTTCCAATGCACAAAAAGGAAATAAACGTGTATACCAAAACATTTGTAATTGCAACAATTTTCTTGGAGAAATGCTGCATTTTCTGGGAAAATTCCAGGGGTACCGATAATTTCGGCCATGACTGTATATGACAGAATGAACTGCTTGTAGATAAGGTTAGTCTTTTATTTGTGTCAACATATTGCAGTAGTTTTATTAAAAAATAAATGTTGGTCGTTCTAAAACAGTTCACATGTGAGATGCCCGTGCACTGTGTCATCCCCGGGAACCCGGGATTCCCAGGAATGACATGCAGGATTCCCGAATTCCCGGGAATGGATAAACAAATCCGGGAATGGATTCCCTAGTGACAATGGCAGATTATACTGTGCTTACAACCCAGTGACTGCCATCTGCAGCTCAAAGTGGCTAAGAAATACAGGTTTAGGTGTATGTGTCTGTATGACTAGCTTTGCACTTGTGGCTGCGTGTTTCCTACCCTGTGCCCAGGGCAGCCAGGAAAGGCATTGTCCCCAGCCCTGTAACCCAGCACTGGAAGAAGCTAGTATGAAAATGTATGTAGATGCTTAGTTTATTCCAGATGTGAAATGCAAGACAAAAAGCAACAACAAAAAGAAGAATTAAAATAAAAATGTTATTAATTATATAAAATGTATGGATTCGCTGTGTCTAGTGGTAAACAGAAATTGTTTCGAGGACAGGCATGAAAAATAATTTGGAAAGTAAAGGTTTGGATGAGTACATAATTATACATACAGTGACAAATTGTTTACTTTCTACTTTAGAGTGATATAGAGTGTATATGGGTATTTATTTAATTATTTGGTTTAGTACAATACTAGGGGGCTCCGCCCCCTGCTCGCTTCGCTCGCCAACCCCTGGTGTTGGGTAATTATAAATAGCGTGATGTATGTATGAGATATAGTATAGTGTGAAGGTGTAGATGACGCATATAGGAAGCCAAGAATAAATTGCAAGGCACAGTGTAAAGACTTATCGGAAAATTTCTTTGTACACAACATTAGTAGTAAAGATGGTGTGTTGTTCTTGAATGAGTTTCTCTTGGCATGGATCATTTATAACCTTAACTTTAACGTCAGATGAACGTCAAACTCGTGAGAAGGCCACATAAAGTTGTCCATGTCCAAAAACGGGGTCAGAGAGGTAGATGCCAACCTTGTTCATGGTTTGGTCTTGTGATTTGTTGATGGTCATGGCAAATGCAGGTTTAATGGGGAACTGTCGCCGTTTAAGTGTAAAAGGTAATTCTAGGTCAGAACTTGTAAGGTCAATTGTAGGAATCAGAACAGTATTGTTAGCATGTGATCCTGTAAGAAGTTTTGCTTCAATAACATTGTGTGTCATGGTGTTGACGACTAAACGTGTACCATTGCATAAACCTTGTTTAGTGTTAAGGTTTCTTAATAGCATGATTATTGTTCCGATTGTAAGGTTAAGATTGTGTTGTGGTAATCCGGCTGGGTTAATAGTGTTCAAATATTGTAAAGGGAAATTAAGATGGTCATTGTTGTCATCAGAGTCAACTTTGTCAGAGCTTAGAAAGAGCCGTGCCTCTACAGGAAGTCATGCAATGACTTGGTTATTTATGTGATCAACAGTAATATTTTTTGGACATAATATAGTCCGTTGTGTTAAAAGGGGTATTTGGTCTAATGAGATTGCTGTTCCAAATATCTCCGTAACTAAGTCGTCGCAGATAAAGGCTTGAGGAATTGTAATAATATCTGGGTGAAGTCCATCTGTATTGGTGAGTGTCCCATCTCCCAGTTGTAATAACCAATTGTTATATTCTGGATCTGGACATCGCATGTTTTGTACCAACTGTATCTTTTGAAAGCAATGCCAATTGTCCGCGTAACATTTTTTCTTCCGCGGTTTTAGAAGCGCGTTGTAGGCGCCGACGTTTATTGTTTTTTTTGATGCGGGTTCGTGTTTGTGGTCCCACTACTCGAGCCGTCTCGTTCTGTACCCGTGATCGTGAATTCATGACTTCTTTGTTCTTTATCGTTAGTAATATGGATAAGTAATAAGGAGGATCGCACTCACTGTTAATATGCGGACTGTTCGTTTCTTTGTATTATTACCAATCAGGTGTCGCGCCTGTATATGTATTGTAGTCCGGTCTCTTGTTATTTATGTATGACATCGTCCGCGTATTTTAAGGTGGACTGAATAATAGCTGAGCGCATGGCATGTGGAGCAATAGCCAAGCACTGTCTAAAATCTCCTCCTAATAAAAGTACCTTTCCTCCAAAGGGAATATTATTATTCATCAACGCAATGCCAATTGTCCGCGTATTTTAAGGTGGACTGAACAATAGCTGAGCGCATTGCATGTGGAGGAATAGGTAAGCACTGTGTAAAATCTCCTCCTAATAAAAGTACCTTTCCTCAAAAGGGAATATTATTATTCATTAACGTTTGTAGAAGTTTATCAATGGTGTTGAGTAAGTGACTGGATGCCATTGTACATTCATCTATAATTAATAGTTTTGCAAGATGGATGTCACGTGCATTGTTACTGTTCATTTTCATAGTGGATACCGATGTTTCTGTGATTGGGACCGGTATTTTGAATAAGGAGTGACATGTGTTTTTGGAGCCGAGACATTTTTTCTTCCGCGGTTGCAGAAGCGCGTTGTAGGCGCCGACGTGTATTGGTTTTTTTCATGCGGGTTCGTGTTTGTGGTCCTGTTACTTGAGCCGCATCATTTTGTACCCGTGATTGTGAATTCATGACTTGTTTGTTCATTATCGTTAGTAATATGGATAAGTAATAAGGAGGATCGCACTGACTGTTAATATGGAGCCTTCTCTGATCGTGAATTCATGACTTGTTTGTTGTTTATCGTTAGTAATATGGATAAATAATAAGGAGGATCGGACTCACTGTTACGTCGTTTGCTGGCGTGCAATTTTTTTGAGGGGCGCGTTGCCTCATTTTTCATTTCTGTTAGTGGAGGGGGGCTTTGTGTGTCGTGGGTCTGAATCCTCTTTTTTGTGTGTGTCCTGTTTCGTGTGGTATGGGCTTCGTCTGCCGCTTTGTTGCATGGGTCTGTTGCTATGGGCGCGGCGCATCATTTCTCATTTTCCGGTGCTTGGAGGGTGTAATAAAAAAGGTTTTCTCTGTAACAGGAGAAGGGATGAAATAAAGGAGTAAGAGGGGGGGGTGGTCGCTTCAGTGCAAAACCAGCTACAAAGATTGGAATGTCTGGGATGATAGCGAAAGAATGTGCAAAAACTTGTTTCTCATAAAGAGTTTCAGAATGTTATGGGAATACAGTCAAGGCTATGTACTTGTTTTTCACTTCGAGGGGCTTCATTGCAAGCAACGCTTGTTATTGTGTGTCTTCTGATACTAGGCACTGTCTCAATGAGGGCCAAGTAGAAGAAAAACAATACCGCGTCCCGTGGAAGGGTGTGTGCTGAAACTGATCACTTCTGTATACACTGCTTACACGTAAGCCATTCTTGGGCAAGGACACTCAATTAGTATATAAGGGAAGGTTCCGCCCTCAGTTTCTTCGGAAGCTCAACCGTGGGGAACGTGCACACCGCCCGGTATTGGACCAAGCTCACGAGTTGATCCTCTGACGAGACTGACACGCGGGCTCCCTCAGTCTACTGGTCTAGGATGATGGCTCTGGGTCTTTTGATATTACTGTAAGTCAGTAGTATAATTCATATATCTGTATTACTGTAAGTCAATAGTATAATTTATATATATCTGTATTACTGTAAGTCAATAGTATAATTCATATATCTGTATTACTGTGAGTCAATAGTACAATTCCTATATCTGCATGTATATTGCTATTATATTGTATGTAACTGATACTATATTTGAACAAGTAAACAATTGAAGTATTGGACCTTTCCTCTCTGATTCCTGCCTGCTTATTTTCTGTTAAAACCTTGAAACCATTTTCCCAAACTAAAACAGAGGGTTTCTTCGTATTATTACCCATCAGGTGTCGCGCCTGTATATGTATTGTAGTCCGGTCTCTTGTTGTCTATGTATGATGTCGTTTGTTGGCGTGCGTTTTCTTTGAGGGGCGCGTTGCCTCATTTTTTATTTCTGTTAGTGGAGGGGGGCTTTGTGTGTCGTGGGTGTGAATCCTCATTTTTGTGTGCGTAACGTTTCGTGTGCTATATGGCGCTTGCGTCTGACTCCTTTGTTTTTGGTGTGCTAGGGGCGCGTTGCCTCATTTCTTATTTCTGTCAGTGGAGGGGTGCTTTGTGTGTCGTGGGTCTGAATCCTCTTTTTTATGTGTGTCCTGTTTCGTGTGGTGCTTTGTTGCATGGGTCTGTTGCTATGGGCGTGGCGCATCATTTCTCATTTTCCGGTGCTTGGAGGGGGGCTTTGTGTGGCGCCTGCGCAGTACGTCTTTTGCGTCCACGGCCCATGTCCCTACGTCCATCCGGTTTACCATTCTCGTTTAGTAATATGGACTATACACTGAATACCCTGCCGTTCTCTCTTAAACTCTGTGAAGTGCCTTGAGCATGGAAAAGGTGCTATATAAATAAAATGTATTATTATTATTATTAGTGTGATGCTCCTCCTGGGCATCCCACATGGGTGACAAACCCAGCCGGGTGCCACAGCACTTTTTATAACTTTTTGGTTAGTACATTAGAAAAAATTATTGGTGTTTTTGGTAAATTATGCACATTATACAACACTTTTTTTTAAATTATCAAAAGGTTAAGTAAGTGTTGCTGTGGGAGGTTTGGAATGCATTATGGGTACAGTGATCCCTCGCTATATCGCGCTTCGCCTTTCGCGGCTTCACTCTATCGCGGATTTTATATGTAAGCATATTTAAATATATATCGCGGATTTTTTGCTGGTTCGCGGATTTCTGAGGACAATGGGTCTTTTAATTTCTGGTACATGCTTCCTCAGTTGGTTTGCCCAGTTGATTTCATACAAGGGACGCTATTGGCAGATGGCTGAGAAGCTACCCAACTTACTTTTCTCTTTCTCTCTCTTGCGCTTTCTCTGATCCTGACGTAGGGGGTGTGAGCAGGGGGGCTGTTCGCACACCTAGACGATACGGACGCTCGTCTAAAAATGCTGAAAGATTATCTTCACGTTGCTACCTTCTGTGCAGCTGCTTAGTGAAGCGACATGCTGCACGGTGCTTCACATACTTAAAAGCTCAAAGGGCACGTATTGATTTTTGACTTTGTTTTTCTCTCTCTCTCTCTCTGCTCCTGACAGAGGGGGTGTAAGCTGCCGCCTTCAAAAGCTTTGTACCGGCGGTGCTTCGCATACTTAAGCCAAACAGCTTTATTGATTTGTTTGCTTTCCTCTCTGTTTCCTTTGAAGAGGAAGATGTTTGCATTCTTTTAATTGTGAGACGGAACTGTCATCTCTGTCTTGTCATGGAGCACAGTTTAAACTTTTGAAAAAGAGACAAATGTTTGTTTGCAGTGTTTGAATAACGTTCCTGTCTCTCTACAACCTCCTGTGTTTCTTCGCAAATCTGTGACCCAAGCATGACAATATAAAAATAACCATATAAACATATGGTTTCTACTTCGCGGATTTTCTTATTTCGCGGGTGGCTCTGGAACGCAACCCCCGCGATGGAGGAGGGATTACTGTATTTCCATTATTTCTTATGGGAAAAATAGTCTTGACTTACAACCAACTTGAGTTACAACCAGCACTCCTGAACAAATTGAGTCTGTAAGTCAAGGGTCCACTGTATAGTGATATGAGTTTTTGGCCAAACTATTCACTCCTACAGAGACTTTACTTTACTCTAGTTGCCTGCACAGTCCCCTTGTTCTCAATCAAGCACTTTTGGGATGATGTGCAATAGGATGTTCTCAATATCAATGTGTGGTCCATCTGTGGCAGACCTATGCAATGCAAGTGTAATGAAAACTGAAAGAGGTGCAGAACATTTCTTTAATTTTAATAGCAAAGGCTACAACAGCAGCCATAGAAGGAACAAACACCAACAATTTCCTAAGAAAATAAAATGGGCCTTGGTTATAGTGCTGATGGTTAAGTGGATGTATCAGATGTACTGTTTAACTAAATAAATATTTTTCAGTAAACAATATTTGTGTTATTATTTTTTTAATACTAGGAGCTAATATGTTTAGTTTGCTGGTGCTCCTTACTCTTGAATGTACTACATACAATTTCCTATCAGAAAAACATTTGAGCCATAACTTTTTGTCTTTTGTTAATGGTCATTGGAGAAAACAATTTTACAGAAAACTTTCGAAATGAAACAGGTAATCAGTAGGAATAATATGAATTTTGTG
This sequence comes from Erpetoichthys calabaricus, assembly GCF_900747795.2. NCBI lineage: Eukaryota > Metazoa > Chordata > Cladistia > Polypteriformes > Polypteridae > Erpetoichthys > Erpetoichthys calabaricus. Next base: position 128,472,657 of record NC_041394.2, read on the forward strand.
TATGTAATTTCACCTTGTATCCCATTCTGTGAAAATCGAAATTTTTAATCAGATTTGTATTTGATGCTTTGATCTGTAATCTGGTACTTTTACAAACTTTGAAAGTTTAGTCCAAAAGTGTTTTGGCCTCATGGTTTTGTATTGGTAGCTTCAGGATACGGCTAATTATTCATGAGGAAGATGAGAGTTCCCTAGTATAACCTTCAAATGTTTATTTCACACCTACCAAACAATCCCCATGCATTCTGACCTCTGGTAGAAGAATAGTGTGTAACAGTACATAAAGATGAGCTGTCACACACCCTATTTATTTCTTACCTTAACTCTTTTAGGGCTAATTTTTTTTTGTTTCTTTTCTCCCAGGGCTGAATATTTTTCCAAAAACTAACATTTTTTAAAAAAGAACACAAAGCAATTGTTTAACATATCAAATCAACAAAAAATATTTACTTTTGACAAATGTTACTGTCTTGCATGTTGTATGAGGGCGGCACGGTGGCGCAGTGGGTAGCGCTGCTGCCTCGCAGTTGGGAGATCTGGGGACCTGGGTTCGATTCCCGGGTCCTCCCTGCGTGGAGTTTGCATGTTCTCCCCGTGTCTGCATGGGTTTCCTCCGGGCGCTCCGGTTTCCTCCCACAGTCCAAAGACATGCAGGTTAGGTGGATTGGCGATTCTAAATTGGCCCTAGTGTGTGCTTGGTGTGTGGGTGTGTTTGTGTGTGTCCTGCGGTGGGTTGGCACCCTGCCCAGGATTGTTTCCTGCCTTGTGCCCTGTGTTGGCTGGGATTGGCTCCAGCAGACCCCCGTGACCCTGTGTTCGGATTCAGCGGGTTGGGAAATGGATGGATGGATGGATGGATGTTGTATGAGCCTGAATTCTCTATGATTTCACATACATATCACATACATTTTACACAGCAAAGTCTGATCTCGCTCAAAGCAGCCAATTTCAGTCATTGCCACATTGCACTCCTTACAATATGTGTTGTTTTGATGCCTATTTTTCAATTGTCTGTTGCTGCATTTTCTAACATATATTGTTAGTGTGTACTGTAGAGAGACAAGTCACCCATTTGCCATCGTGCCATGCCACTGCCACCAAGTTTTCTGCCTGCATGAAAACCGTATTGTCACCTCTTTTCATCTTCTGAAACTTTATGAACTTTATGTATGGCATTATAGCCTGGCTCACCCCATGGGATTTGCTTCTGTTTATTACAGAAGTGAATAAAACTTTGCAGCAGCACGTACCTAAGCCACCAGGGGACAAAACACGTTTGGACCAATGCTCCCTGAAGTTATATCACCAGTTCTGTCCCATCTCTATTTGTAATGCCACAGCGCGCTTCATCTCGTCTTTCGTTGTGGGTTTCCACGTTGAAAAACGAGAATGCGATGCAAACGCAGCCCGCGATTCAAAAAAAATCTCTGCCTACCTGTTTGTCTCGTCTGACAGTAGCTGAAAAGCAGCATCAGGAGAGAGCAGCCTGAAGTACAGCAGCTGGTGATCTGTCGTGTCCAAAAGCAAGCCATGCCGTCTTGTAAACTCCGGTAGCCAGATCGGCTCTCAACGGTTCAATGTCTGTGTATTTATCCCATGCGACCCTTGCCATAGAAGCATCGGCTGCACGAAGGCACTCAACTGGCAGCAGATCCGCTCGCGCGGCATCGGCTGGTGTCTGATCAGCTGATGCCTGCTTCTAACTCTCTTGCTCGATCTCCTGATCACTGCCAATAAAGTCCGATTCTGAAAAATCAAGAGTCCGACTCCGCGGTAATGCGCAAAACAACGTCTGCCAAGTGTTTTCTTTTCTGCACTTGCTTCGCTGCCTTTTCACATGTCGGTGCCATCTTGCCTTTGTTTACATTTCGCAACTCACGCACACGCAATGTTTATTTGCCGAGTCAACGAGTCTAGCATTCCTCCAAGCACAGAGGGAATGCCTGTGACGTGACAGTGAGATTTGTCACCATTAACAGCTGATTGTCGCCCTTTATCCCTGGATGTCGACTTTTGTCGACATTCGCCTTCAACCCCTCCTGTCGACAAAAGTCGACATCCGCCCTAAAAGAGTTAAACACACAACTGTAACCTGTAGTATGAATAAGCAATCATATGCAACTATATATCACTGGAATGCTCTGAACCTAGACTATCCAATAGTAATGAGCCTTTCACTGTATGTGGCTCAACATTGGTGGGATCTTTGATAAAAGAAGATTCACTCAGCTATGACACGATGCTTGTATTAGCATATACGAGTGCAAATTGCATATTTTGTAAATGAAAGAGGGCCGGCAACAAGGAAACTTAAGATTTAATTAAAGGAAGAATACCTTGGCTATGTAAAAATGCCATATTACTTTTGGTTAAAATTTGGGTTTATTGCAATGTATACAAACAACTTTGACATATGGGGGGTATTTTCCGTACGTCGCTTAAATCATTTGAGATTAGATGCCTCATCTTGGATGAGTTAATGCCAGTGAAACTCATCTGGGATAAGTCGGTTTTTCAAATGCAGTCGTGTAGTAGTTTAGTCGAGCTGGATCTAATCATCCGAGATGATTGCGCGCGCCCACGCTGAGTGAAAAGCCCATATATATTGAGTCTAGAAAACATGATCAGCAAGTCTTTGACAGGCTGTAACAAAATGACGAAAGAATGGGCGCATTTGTTTTTCACACAAGCGGAGCAAGACCTTTTATTCGAAGGACATGAAGAATTTCAAGATTTAATATGCACAAGGGGTAACACTGCAAAAGCAGCCCAAACCAGAAAAGACGGCTGGCAAAAAGTGGCCGACAAATTAAACGCGTGTGCATTGTACTTACTGAACGCAGCGTTTCATTTCCTATGTGTCAGATTAATTATTATTTAATATGTCATAATTCCAGATCAAACGTGAGCACAAGGAGAACACGGGAACAGGTTAAAGTGAAGTACAAGAATATACTTCAAACTGGTAAATATTGGTATATAACTATTTAAAGAACTCTTGACATAAAGAATCATATAATGTAAAGAACATTAATTTTAAAGCTAATAAGAAGGCAGACAAGCAAAAAACAGCTGGAGGTCCACGCGGTCCAGACCTAACCCCTGCAGAAAAGTTGACTCTCCAGCAAAATGCCCATCGACCTGTTTCTGAGGGCATTCCAGGGGGAAGCTCCTCCTCAGAACCAGTGGCAGGATGCAGTGGTCACTTCATTTCAGGTAAAGGATGGTCATTGCATATATTTGTCCTCAATGTATGACATAGGTAGGTTCCATATAGCCCTCATTTTTTGTTGGGTCAGTTGCAGGGAATGTCATATCCCTAGAACCTGTGTCTGACCAATGAGATATTGACAAAGGTCAAATATTTGATGAAGACACTGTGTCTGATTATTCATCAAGAGGAGAGGTACATTTTCCAAATAATGTTTGATCAAACCCCACTGTGATCAGTCCCATGTGCCCCAATCACATTTGGAAATCCTGGGTAACGAGAATGTTAGGCTGATTGTGAGATTCTTTATGGAACTGTGGGTGTTTTTACCTGTGTATTACCTACCTGCAATGGCATGAAACGCCTCTTTTGTGCGTACACGCAGGTGTCCAGGAAACACTATGAAAACCTGAAGGAAATATTTCAGAGCCAAACAGACTTTACGAATTGCCTGGCAAAGTGCACTTTTAGATAGATTTTCCGCATCGCCTACAGTATATAAAAAAAGTGCTGCTTGCAAAAAACCTCAAAGCAATGCATATTGTCTGTGTGGTTGTGAGAGCCCGACTTCGCCGAGTTTGACATCGAATATAAGGTCCTAATAAATTTTTGAGGTACAATATTCCCCCTCAGCTAAAGCGGTATCTTTCGAAAAGAACTTCCTCTGGGAGCAATAAAGGATCTTGCCGATCGCACAAAACCCTCTCTATATGAAATTCTCTTCTTATAATTTGCGTACCGATATCAATTGGTCGCTCATTCATGAATGGTGAAGTCATGACTAAATGAATTCCATGCACGGACACTGATTATGTGTGTGAGCTAATCCTTGTTTACATCGAACAAACCTACTCCGAGCAGGTTTGAGGATTAGGATGTGTTGCTATGACAACAGATCCAGCAAGAGTTTCGAAAAACCGACAGATCCAGGATCATGCCAAATCGTCAACAATTACATCTGGCTAAACGAGTAATCCACGTATGAAAAATACCCCCATGGTGTTGCCTCCTGATGCAACACCTTGTGCATAAGTGGTTACACGCATGCTGGATGTAAAACCAAAATGGATCAAGCCATTAAATCACACATACACAAAGTAGATAAGGCAGTGAACTTCCAGTACACATGCAAGAAAGCTCGACTGCTACAGCTCTGTGATGTCACGCTATCTTTGCAAAGCATCCATTAAAAAATCCTCAGATTACTAGTGGTGTATAATCTAAACGTCACATATGCTGAAAATACTCCAAACAAATGTACTTGTTTGCTAACATATTGCTAAATAAACTGCTTTTGGAAAACCACCATTTGTTCCACAGTGAAGCTCACTCAAACAATACCTGATATTTTTGAATGAAATGCCAGCATCTTTCACTATTCATTCAGACAAAGCATACTAGATTCTTGAGTCAGCATGACTATGTTGTCCTTCTGAATGGTCACCTTAAGTGTTAAGAATAGTATTAACTTTTCCTGTATTTAAAGGGAAATGCTGGGTTTAACCCAGATATCGTGGTTTATATAGAATGTATATTAGGTTGCACAATTAATTGTATATTGATATTCTAATGGCAAAAATGTGCTGATTACCGCTTTCCATTTATCACTCTTGATCTGTCAGGAATAAAGGTTTCCCAGTTACAGGCTGCTATAAACAACAAATCAATGCTGTAATCAAGCACAGACACTTTCACTAAAACTGAATGTGTTTGTGAATCAAAGGCACTGAGATCATATGAATAATTACATCATCCATGCTGAATGTATTTTTAGGAGTATAATCCCTAACATTATTTTTTTAAAAGTGTGTATTACTTTCTCATGTTCGCAGCACCAGAAAAATTGAAAAGTGATGATAACCTGGCAATTTTTTGGAGTTTTAATACCAAAATGAAGAATATTGTTTCATTGTCAATGGCAGCACTGTTGATCAACAAAAGCATACTGTGAAAACTGTTACAAACATTTAAACTACTCTCTAAAATTTAACCACATACTTCATTATGGAGAGCGTACGAAAGACAAGTTAGCAGCACCAAGCCCCAGTAAAGTTAGGCCAGTGATACAATAACGTTCTGATGCAGGTCTGTATCCAGCAGGCTGTTGAAAGAAAATTAATATATAATAAGCCATTGTGTTTCATTTATCAATAGACAAGCCTGCAATTAAAGTTGGGCGTAGTGAAGGTTTTAAAAAACGATGAACACCAAGGGCAACAGGTACTTTATCCCATCCTGCAATTACTTTTCCAAAGTTGTATTTCCTTTACTAGGGTTGAATCATTAATTATTTAAAATTGAAGTGATGTTTTTAAACAATGTGAATAGCAAATCACAAAGTTTAGCCTCCTTAGCATTACATTTTTTCTCAAAAAAACCAAAAAGCGTTTTAAATTTTTTTGGCTCGAAACATTACATTTTTATTAAATCTCACCTTTCCACTGTAAAACGTGCAAAACACTAAAAGTACAAAGTCAGAAGTACATAAAGTATAATAATGATACAAATAATAATAATAAAAATATGTACAGCACACTGCACATGTGCGAGTGACATGAGTGTTACTTTCAGATTCCCACAATCACTTTCAGTTTTACTGACCATTTCAATTTCACCGCTTGAAGACAGATTCACCTCATTATCATTGCTGATAAGAAGTATTTCTTACAAGATGCCATTATGAGGCTTATGGAAGACAGGTCTATACTGTTGCCCAAGTAATGCACAGCAATAACGCTGTCGGTGCTTTTACAGCAAAGTAATCCTTTGGTCTTATGAGAGACGCATCTATACCGCTGCCAAAATGACACTCAGGACTAAAGCTTGTAACACTGTTTTTACAGCCCAAGTGATGCTCAAAACTAACTAAGGAGGTTAAGATTTTATTTGTTTTCCACTATATCCTATAGCGCCATCTTTGGGGAAAAGAAGTACAAAAGTTAAACGCTGGTTATCTGCTTAACAAATTTTTTTTTTTTTTTTTACGGTGAAATATTTAGATATTTTGTGTAACGTTTAGATTCTATTTCTGTTATATACAGTGATTACTTTGATAATTATTTTGTGGTTTTTCAATTTATAAGCTAAATGCTCGATATGAATATATAATGTTCTATTGACAATGCAAAATGTGCAATATTTAGATGCTACTCCTGGGCCACAAGTCAAGGCTTTTGTGATAATTGTTCTTTGATTGACTGCTCTATTACAATTAAAAAAATGTAACAAATACATCCATCCATATATTGATATATAAAGCAGTTATTTTGATGGTATCTCTCTCTCTCTCTCTAATGATTCATCATGTTTTAAATCTATTACAGACTGAATACTGAAATTAAGTCTGAACTGAATACTGAAATTATAATACAAGTCAAATAACAATCGCAATATCTGTTCAAAAAAATATCTATTAAACTTTTTCCCCCAAATCGTTCAGCCCTAGTCTTTACCTTATTCCAGAATGAAATGTATCTGAAACATGTGCCACTTTATGCAATACAACCGACTTGTGGTTAAGCAGAAGTATGGAAGCATGCATAAGCACATTTTATTATATTTATGAGGAATTTTCAATGAAATGCAAAATCTTGGAATGCAGCTTTCTTTAAATGAGTGTTCCAATACTTTCCTCAAAAACAGGGACGCAACTGCTCAAGGAATAAGTCTGGACTAGAGTTCAACTAATTAACACTAGAATCCCTGAAGCCTATGAAAAAACTCAATCTCACCCACCTTAAATTCCTTCGCACCTCTCCATTAGTGTCTTTTGTTTTGTAAGTGTGTTGAGCAGCACAAGCAGCAAGCAGCCTGCTGTCCCATCCCCCCCACCGCCACAGTCAACTCAGGTAAAAAGTTCTCCCAGCTCAAGTCTTGTTTATCTGGGTGTGAGGTGCCTGGAGTTGTATAAGGTAAATAATATATCATTATTTGGAATACATGCATTTCATGTTTGTTCCGTGCCAACAATGATCTACGTAAACATAGGCTGAGAGGAAATGCGAGAAAGTTACTGTACTAACAACAAAATTTTGACATGAAGTGTATAATGTGTGAAGACTGAAGTCCAAATATCAAATAAACACTTTCACAAAAAGTACATGTATAACAAGTGCGCTTTTATTCAAAAATATAACCGGAAAAAAAAAAAGAAATTGAGTTTGGGTATGATGCTGACACGACCGTTTGGGTGCTGCAGCGGTAAGAGCTGCTGACTTATAATCAAGAGGTTGCGGGTTTGAGTCTTTCTGCTAACCAAAATTACCATTTTCAGCAATGAGCTGCTCAGGCTGCTTGTGCTGATCGACACATTTACAAAAATTAAAGATGCTAATGGAGAGGTGCGAAGGAATTTAAAGGGACCCAGGATTACGACCTTTTTCGTAGGCTTCAGGGATTCTAGTGTTAATCAGGTAGGAGATATGATTGATTTATATAGGGCTCAAAGACTTAATTGGCATTGGCAGAAGTGATCCCAATCAGGAGTTGGCATTTTGAGTGATGGAGCCCTTCTAAATGTGTAAGATTCATTCCACACACAAATGGTGTGATTCCCAAAGTGAAAGTGACTGCAGTTGAGAGAACTTCTGACTTTATACAGTAGATAAGCCTAAGGAATACATAATACATTGTGTACTTATTGTACGAATACCAGTGTCAAAAGATTGTTTTCTAGGCCTATCTTGAATCTATTTCACTGTAGTCAGGAAATGCGGAGTACTTTTGTCTTTTCTTTACACAATAGTAAACCTGCTCTTCCATTTCAAAAGTAGTTATGCCCCAGATAATGAAGCCAGGAACACTTTTCACTGCCTGCAATGCACATAATAAGTACTTATTGCTCAATCATATTAAATATGTTCTTTAACTACCAGCTATGATTAATATCTTTGCTCCTAGATGTCACACAGTGTACAGTGACAAGCAAAAGTCTGGGTACCCCTGCTTAAAATGTCTGTTACTGTGAGTATTTAACACTAGAATCCCTGAAACCTACGTAAAAACTTGTAATCCCAGGCCACCTTAAACTCCTTCGCACCTCTCCATTAGTGACTTTTGTTTTGCAAATGTGTCAATCAGCACAAGCAGCCTGCTATCCCATCCCCCAACCGACACAGCTCAAGTCACAAAGCAGATTCTCAGAGATCAAGTGTGTTTATCTGGGTGTGAGGTGCCTGGAGTTGTATAGGGTAAATAATATATCGTTATTTGGAACACATGCATTTCATGTGTGTTCCATGTCTACAAAAATCTGGGTGAATGAAGGATAACAGGAAATGTTGAACACATATCTAAAACAAACGTTTTTCATGTTATGGTACCAACAAAAAAATTTTGACATGAAGTGTATAATGTATGAAGACTGAACTCCAAATATCAAATAAACACTTTCACAAAAGGTACAAGCATAACAAAACAAGTGCACTTTTATTCAAGAAAATAACCAAAGAAAAAGAAATCAAGTTAGGCTAAGACGCTGACACGACTGCTTGGGTGGTGCAGCGGTAAGAACTGCTGACTCATAAGAGGTCGCAAGTTCAATTGCGGGCACTACATACAATTACCGTTTTCAGTAGTGAGCTACTCTTATTGTTACTATTGTAGAATAAAAAACATACATTTGATTTGAGTCTGTACCAGACGGTGTAAATTTATGGTACTTGTAAAGGTTAACATTGTTTTTTTATTCAGTTTTATTCTCTCAGTCATGTTCACACTCCCTCCAATCTGACACTGCTGTTTTCAAATAAAGACATATTATAAAAGAGGTGAACTCAGATGAGGATGAGGGTTCTATGTCGGAGAAAGAACAGAAGCTCTCCCCGCAAGAAACGTTCACTCACACACAAGAACAACACAGCTGCACCAGGCGTAAAAGCAAAAGATGGCAACGTTTGGATGCAACAGGCTGGCCGTCATCCGGCCAGTGAATCTGCCACACACATGTCCTTCAATGAAATGGCAAGGCTTACGGAGCTCACCAAGGTATCATGCAAAGCTCAATTTGCGATTATGTTTCTTGATGGTCTTTATATGAAAAACAATAATTATGTTAATACTTATATAAACGCCACATCGAATATTGTTTACCTATATTTATTTACTTACTTTCCTACAGCGTAAAGTCAGAAGTAGACTGCAGAGCTTCCTCAAACATGAGCACGCGTGAAATGCGTGTTCCACATAACGATATATTATTCACCCATACAACTCCAGGCAAGACACAACCAAATAAACATACTTGAGCTGGGAGGACTTTTTGTCCGAGTTGAGCTGCGTCAGTGGGCGAATGGGATAGCAGGCTGCTTGCTGCTTGTGCTGATCAACACATTTGCAGAACAAAATACGCTAATACAGAGGTGTGAAGGAATTTAAGGTAGACCGGGATTACGAGTTTTTACGTTGGCGTCAGGGATTCTAGTTTTAAGTGAGCAGAAAATTAACTGATCACCAAAAACCATGAAATGTGTCATCTTTAACTTTTTTAATATTTTAAGCAAGACTACATTTTTTTTATTTCCATCATTCACATGTACAAAACACCATAAAAAATTAAAAGGTTCTGGAAGCAAATGTTTGGGCACCCAACATGCTCAGCACTTTGCAACACCCTCTTGGCAAGTATCTCAGCTTGTAAATGCTTTCAGTTCTTGCTTGGAGTATTTTCACCCATGTGTCCTTGCAAAAGTCTTCTAATTCTGCAAAATTATTGGTCTGCCTTGCATGCACTGCTCTTTTGAGATCTATACACAGATTTTCAGTTATTGTGAAAATCAACTTGTCTCTCTTGAAGTATTCCATTGTTAACACGAAGGACAGAGAATTTATACAGATTTGCAATTTGTATCACCTGGAGTTTCCTAACGATGACTGTAAACAAGCCATAGCTCTAACAAGCTAATTAAGGTCTGAGACCTTGGGAAAACTTATCTGAGACCTCAAATATCTAGGTTTGCCCAAACTTTTTAATGGTGCTCCCTTCTTTTTTTCACTGTACAATTCTACAAAACAAAATAATTCACTAACCTTGCATAATATATTGAAAAGAAGTGTGTCATCTTTAACTTCATGCCTTTTGGTGATCACTTTACTTTCTGCTCACTTAACTAGTCACAGTAACAGACATTTTTAGCAAGGGTACCCAAAATTCTGCATGCCACTGTAACTGCACAGCTGTCTTCTATATAAACAGAGGCATTATAAGTCTGTATATGCTTCACAAATGTAACAATTGAATGTACTAAAATGTTACATTTATAATATTTAAATATTATAATTATTTAGCAAATGTTTTATTCAAATCAACTTAGAAAAACTTTTTAAAAATTTAGTTTTGTAAGCAAAACTAAACTATTGTAAGAACACATGTCCACTACACTTACATCACTATCTTACTGTCTTCTATCAAAATAAACATAATTAAACTAACACCAGACTAATATACTAAAACTGAAATAAAAACTGCAAAAAACTAACATAACCATAAAAATGTTTGTAACTGTACATGTGTTGTTTCAATGGTTTAAATAAACCTTTTTGCCATAGCCTGCTGTTGAGTACTGCTTATGTACTATATGGCTATTTATTCTCAGTGAAAAGATGAATATGAGGCAAAAGTGCAGAATATCACCTTTTAATTTCTGAGCAATGCTTCAAATATACCAAACAATGCTGGAATTTGTGTACCCCAATTCCAGCTGAGCAGAAGTACTGGAAGAAATCAATCTGATGCAAAATAAAGTTGGTTAAAGTTAGTATTTGGTACCATACTCCTTAAAGCAGTAACTGCCCCAAGTCTGACACCTACTGACATTACCAGACTCCTGCAAATTGCTTATACCTCCAGTGGTTTCTTTCTTTTTCAAAATGCTCCATACTGTTGATTTTGGAATACACCACTGCTCACCAATGTTTCCGAATGCAATCTGATTTAATTTCAATTTTTAAATTGCTTGCTTTTCTATCCTATTACAGTCAATTCTCTAGCTTTCATCTTGTTTTGTACCTTTGATATCAAAATTATAACTTGTATGCATAAACTCAAACTTAAGGTCTCCTAGAATAGCCACCAGCCATCGGGTGTACTATTGCTGATAACAAGTGGCCACCTGCTCTCACAAACAAAATATTAGCATATTAGAGCCTGTAAATGCTGCACTGAAGCCTGTTGCTGCATTTACTGTTGTTTAATCAAGAGAAAATTGTGTAACAGGAGGATTTGAAGTTAAAGGTACGCAAACATCATTTAACATAAATAATGTGAAACACCTCTGGTACCACTGTGTCCATCTTGCAATGACATGCTTGTATTTTAAGCTTTTTCTAAATTCAGAAGCACCAATAAGTAATGGCAGGTAAGATTTGCTACAGTGTAGTCTGCTGGATGCTGTAGGCACAAATGAAAATTTGAGTTTGTTGTGAATCTTTCACAATAAAAAAAAAACAAAAAAAAAAACAACATTTCCTGCATACTCAACAAATAACTTTGGTTAATTTGCTTGACTCACCATGCTGATCTATTTTGAAGGCAAGGTGTTACAAGATGGGGGGGGGGGGGATTGGGGGGTTAAGGGTTATTCACAGCCAACCATTTCCACATTGTGTTGTTCTATATTAACCTCAACTTTGCATTTTATTCCAAAAAATCATGTCAAAAGCGTTGCATATTTTGGCATGAAAAATTACATTTTTATTAAATCTCAAAAATATAATTATGATACAAATAACAATAGTAATGATGAAAAAGAATATGACATGAACAATAATAACAAAACCAGTAACAGTAATAATACTACTAATGATGCCAAAACAGTATATAATCTCAAAATGAGTCCTTTGTGTGGTAAATCTTAAAGCACAGTGAAAGACACAATCCAGCGTCACAGTCGGGACAATAATAGTGTTTCTTTTCAGATTTTCCTTCCAGATTTATCAGTATTTGAATATCTCACTGCACAGGTATGGGTTGGATTCTGTTTTTTTTCTGTTGGAAGTATATATTCAATAAAATGTCTACCAATTAGTGCTGGGCGGTATACCGGTTCATACCAAAAACCATTTTTTATTTTTTTTTATGATAAGGATTTTTCTTATACCGCAGCATCGGTTTAAATTGCCTAAACGACATTCGGAACGTGGCGCAGCAGGAAACTGTTCAAGTGGGGACCTTTTTCACTGCTACACCGCTAAACACAGATTTGTTGCACAGGGGCTATTTTTCACTGCTACTCCACTAAATAGGTAGTGGTAGTGTAGGTATTGCGTGAAAATGGACAGAGAACATTTCGAAACTGAAGCTGACGATAAAGTTGGACATAATGACACAAAAGAACTTTTGCCGAAAAAAAGGAATCACGTCCGTTTCCTGGAGATACTTTGGTTTTAAAAGGTCGGATGTGGACCATTATGTTCAAATGTGTAAAGACTGTTTCTATACTACTGGATAATACTGCAAGCCAAGTTGTACTTCTTTTATTTGTTTTCAATACAGTCTAATTTACCTGGGTACTGTATAATAGTGTGATGACATGTTGACTTTATTCTCGACATTTCCACTTTAATCTCGACGCTTATGACGAGAATAAAGTCGACATGTTGACTTTATTCTCGAAATTTGTCATTAAAGTAGGACATCGTAAACTAAACTTCATCATAAAATGAATATTTAATTTACTAGATTTTCTCAAACCCCGTCATAAGTTATATAGCACATTAAATGCTTTGTGTTAAGTGTTCCCCGAGCTTCTTAAACTGACTTCCTCTTACACTAAGAGGAGGCGCCGGCAGCGATCGCCACACAGAATACATTCACTTCATGATATTCCTGCTCTCTGAACATTTAGAATGGTAAGATAAATACTTGATATAATTTTCATGGTGAAATGCATTAAAGCATGCATTAATCATGTGGGGGCACGGCGGGGTGGAGGTTGCACTACTGCCTCACAGCGAGGGTGTCTCGGATGTACCCTGCCTTGCATTTGCATGTTTTTCTGGTGGGTTTACTCGGCGTGCTTCAGTTTCCTTTCAAAGTCATGTAGGATGTGGGGTTTTGTTATGCTATATTGATTCTGCTAGTGTATGTTTTGCTCGTATTCATCCTGCGATATACTGGCGACTCGTTCAGGGATGGGTGCAACCCTGAATGGATGGCATAATTAAACATGTATAACGAAGATATTTATAAAGTTCTGAACACTCCGTGGGCTAAGTTTATAACTAGTTTTAATTTCACAAAGACGTTTATCGTGTGGTGATTGGTTATGTGGAGAAAGAAAAAGGAAGAATAGGAACTGGGGTTTTGGTACGTCAGATAGAGACAGCACGCGTGCAATAAGAAAAGAACATGTTCAGAAGAACATGCATTGAATTCGGTGTTCGTGTCTCCGACCACCAGATCACAACCCCAACATTTACACAATATTTAAGTTAAACCTGTGCGATACCCATTCATACATCCAGTTTTTTGGAGCCTCGTCACACCTGCCATAAAGTTCTCTACACTGAACATACACCTGGGGACCCCTTACTGCGAGGTAGCAGCACTACCGCCTCACTACCGTGCATGTTTAATACCTGCTTTAATGCATTTCATCATGAAAATGATATCAAGTATTTATCTTAGCATTCTAAATTTTCAGAAAGCAAGAATATAATGAAGTGAATGGATTCTGTGCGGTGATCGCTGTCTCATCTTAGTGCGGAGGAAGTCAGTTTAAGAAGCGTAGTGATTAACAACTGGGTCAGGGAACACTTAACACAAAGCATTTAATGTGTTGCATTAACTTATGACGGGGTTTGACAAAATCTAGCAAATTAAACATTGATTTTAGGAAGAAGTTTAGTTTACGACATTCTACTTTAATTATGAAGTAAACTATGAGAATAAAGTGGAAATGTTGACTTTATTCTCGACATATAATTTGTTTTTTTCTTCCGTGTCCGTATTTTTTTTTCCTTACCATGGCCCTAATATGATTCCGTAGGGCTATACCACAAATAGCATTATAAATGCAAGTTGCAGTTTTATTATTTATGCATATAGCTTAGCTTGAAGCAAGGTCCATATTAATGCAGTTTGCCTAAATGATGGTTTAGTTGGTAAAGATGTCATCACCAAGTTGCACTTGTTTTATTTTATTTTAATTTGGTGAATACTGTGTAATGCACCTGGGCTTGAAGCCTTGAAGCAATAGTGCAACTATCAGTAATAATACTATTATTTATTTTACTGTTTCTATTTATTAGTTTAAATATTATGCAGTTTAATGATGGTGAAGTTGTTTAAAAAGTCACTTTAACGAGTCAGTGGACAGATATTGTTAACATTAACAGAAAGTGTAGTTGGTTTACAAAAAAAATTTACTATTTATTCCTTTTCTAAGACATGTTCAGTGCAATACAACTTTTGACAAGCACTTCTGGATATTTTACTAAGTCTAAATGCATTTTTGGATGGTTGAAAATATGTTGTCAAAATTATAGTTTAAGTTGTTTGCAAAATTTGTTCAATAAAAAGGTTCTATATTTTGACTGCATCTGTCATGCAATGCGATTCCTTCTCTTCATTAGTGCCACCCCCTTGAAAACTATCACTTTATGGGGCCATGCAAACCTGTATTAATACTTGTGTGCACATTAAAATGTTTTTTTTTGTACAATGTACAGTGCTCTTGACAGTGGAATAGGTTATTCTTAGCCAGTAATGGCAGTGGAAAATGTGGTTAACATCCACTCATGCATGGGGAAAAAAATACCGCTGAATACCGTGAAACCGGGATAATTTAGAAAAATACTGTGATATAGAATTTTGGTCATACCGCCCGCCCATCCCTACTACCAATAAGACGCTCTGGAAAGCGTTATGGGGAATTTACCAGCTGAATTTAAATATACACTTAAAAAGGCTGAGGAGTGTAACATTCTCAAAAACACAAACATACCAAATAAACGGGTGGCCAGCAAGCTTTTACTTTGTGTCTGCAGAAAGCAGCTGTTTGTTCACGTCAGTTTTAAACTGCACCAGTATGCTACTTACTGGACCAGAAATGTCTAGCAGGTTGTGTGAATTACTTGTCTTCCTAAAAACTTTGTGCTATGGTATGCATTTTTTAATGTTCAATGAATACCCTTGTTTCAGATTAAATTAAAGCTAAACTGAAACTAGTCTCTTAAAATAAAATTTAAGGTACATCATCAGTAACTGTATAAAACTAAATAGTAAATAAACTGAAGGGTATAAAACTGTACAAGAAAACATTTACTTTAAAAATCTAAACATCTAAATACTTACAAAGATAGAACACTGTGTTCCAGTTCCTATCAAACCGTAACTTTAGCAATTCATAATACATCAATTTACTAACACTATATCTACTATTTATCATTTGCGCTGGGAAAACAAGAGTTTAGAAGGCCAGCATTTTGGAACTGACTCGAGGATAAAGCCTCTGACAGTAAGTTCAAATCTCATACCAGGTTTTTACATTCTACCTGTGTTTCCTCCAAAATCCCCAAAGGTATGCACATTAGGTTAACTCCAAATTGGCTCTAGAGTAAGTGAATGTGTGTATGCCGTGATGGACTGGTTTCCTGTCCAGGGTTGTTTCCCACCATGGGCCCAGTCAGCCCAAGACAAGCACAGGTTCTCCACAACTCTAAACTGCATGAAACTGTTTTGACAACTAAGGAAAAACTACACATTCTGACATTAGATGTGATAAACTTCACTTAGTGTTGAACACATTATTAGTTTTTTCTGCTTGTGAACACACAAAAACTAAACATATTAAAACCATTACTTGTGTGCTAGATATTTTAACTAAGTTTAAAGAACTGCAGGCATATTTTTGCAATTTCATAATACACATTTTGCAAAACACTATGCACAGTTCGCTGCATTAAACACAATTACCAAACTAAAAATTTTTTTTTTGTTGGTTTTTGCTTTTTAATTTGGAAAACACTGCCATTCAAAATGGCACACTAGTTCTCAAGTGTGAAAACACAACCAAGTGCAAAGCATGAGCACTATAAGCAGGCAACAGGTTAGTTCTCTTAGTTTGTACAATGAGGGCAAACATTACACAGAAACGTGGGGGAAGAGATGTGAATATAAGATGAGGATGAGGTCATGGACACAGACGAAGATAAAAGTGAACCATCATGGGCCACCCTGGTTGATCTTGTGTTGTCGTCTATAGTTCAAGTATGAGGGAAGCTGGTCCCACATCATCACATTCCTCGACACCCTACACAATATACGGATTCCTCAGGACAATGGGAATGGGCCAGAGCACTCTAGATTTGTCATAATGTGAAATAATGTAACTTCCCAGCAGGTTTGTCTGGTCCAAAATAGTTTTATCGATCATCCTTTACTTGTCACACTGTATTTCCCACCATAAACACCATTCCTCAACCCCATTGTACTGATTTTTCTTCTCATCATGGAGGTAGAAGGTGTATGATTGGCAGCCCTACAGATGATACCCTTTCTCCAGGCACTGAAGGCCTGTAAGGAGATACTGTAGATGAAGTGGCATACCAGGGGTGCATACATCAGTGCAGATGATACTTCCCCAGCTGACTTGGCAGAGAGAACATCCCTTGTTTTATAGATTAGGTAGCATTCTGTCACCTGCTTGGGTCTGGCGACAGCACCTTATTATATACACAGTATGTATAGATTTTTTTGTCCTTTCCAGTCTGTTTACTTTCTTCTACTATATTTGTTTTGCCTGTAAGAAGAATGTTCAAGATCAAGTATGGGTAAAAATGTATTGTTTTCAAAAAAAAAAAAAAAAAAAATTGATTCCCCGTGGTATTTGGGTTTTATATTGGCTACATGCATGTCAATTTGAGGAAATGTCTGAGTACGTTTGGAACCATTTATATCAGACTGCCGTGCACTGCACACTGAAAATGCGAAAGTGTGTGTAGTCTTTAATGCAAAAAGACACACTTTTCTTTTAGAAGAGTTTCTATGATTTTGAATGAATGCGTTGTGTTCTCTTGCAAGACAGGTCTGACGTCCTTCATGATGTGCGATTGTTCTCTGTTATTGTGTGCAAAGTTTTGAAAAAAGGCTTACCTTCAAAAACCGTGTGTAAGAATTCAGGAAAAAAACTACAATAAAACGCTGCGAATAATGCGCTGAAGATACGCCGGGGGAGAAACATTCCCGTTACCAAGCAATTAAATTTCTGATTATAAATTGTATTTTTAACAGAAAACAGCAACTCTGTCTGAGAACGTCATCCGCCAAACTTGAAAAAATATTAACAATAGACGTTGCTGCACGCCGTAATTCACTTTAGGGCTTTCTATAGCTTTTCTCTAAAAATAAGCAGGACACTGCAATAATAAATTTCTATTTTGCGTAATTTAACCATACACGCGCAAACACTGAAGCCTGACTTTGTTTTTACAAATGTATTTCCCTCGGCCTTGCAATATACCGCTCCCGACAACGGGTCACTGATCTTCCGGTACTTCCGTAGGAAACACTGAGGATCCGTAATATTCTAGCCACTCTGCCCACCAGTCTCACTGAACAGCACAGTATCAAGAAAAGAAAAAAAAAACAGGCCCAGATCTTGAACATTTCTTACTTCGTTCGCCGGGTTCTCCTTCCTCACGTCATGACGAGGTCTATCTGCCGCCAAATAGATTTAAAATACAATGAAACAAGTACAGTTCCGCTTTAAAACCCTTTGTCCCATCTTCAGATCTCTTCAGCGCTATTTCAGATAATCCATTTCGTTACGTTTTGCTATTACTGGTTGATTTAAAAAGCAATTGTATTACTGTAAACGGCCCGAGTTCGAACAGCGTCGCATAAAAGACAACCACCAAAATCCCGGAATGGAGCACAGTGGCGGACGGGGTAGGCGCTGCATGAAAGCAATTCGACAAAGCCCTTTTAGTGACGTCACATTCTCAAACATGGGAGACCAGCATCAAATCTAACACGTGACCTAGTTTACTACGTTTGATCATGCGCACCGCGCAGGGAATATAGGGTATTCAAAATCGTTTGACCTTAGAAAATAACGGGAGTGCTTTTATTTTATTGTTTTAAATAATTAAGTCTTCGACAAAGACGTAGCATATGTGCCTGTTTTCGAACGAAATCAAACACGATGCAGTGCGGAATACAAATTAACTGCATATAAGGATGTTGGACAGGAAAAAGACTTCGAATGCGCTGCTGCTGCAGTTTGAAGTTTTTATGTCATCCTATGATGAACTGGTGGCAGGTACAGGGTTGGTTTCTGCCCACAGTCTGTCGTTCTCCCGGTCATTTTGTAGGCTTATCGCTATATAATTGTATATTATATTTTAAAAAATAACAAAATATCCCATCACGGAAATTAACCATTGATATATCTCAGGATTTAGGCTGACAGCTGGCGAATGTAACAGTGCCATGACTGGGTATATACACTATATGGCCAAACGTACACCTTCAAATTAGTTTAAGCAGCACTCATTGTTCAGGTGCATAAAATCAAACACATAGACATGCAATCTCTTTTGACAAAACATTGGAGGCAGAACAGGTGGTATTGAAGAGCTCAGTGTCTTTAAAAGTGGCACTGTCATAGGATAGCATCATTTCCATAAGTCAGTACATCAGATTTCTCCAATGCTAAATTTCTGAGAAGGGTCTAGCTGCAACCCGCAATACCTATGAAGTTTGACACGGAACGCCCTTCATATCACGGAATGCCCCTAACGCCAGTCACGGAGCGCCCTTTGATGTTGGTTTCAATACGCCAATCATTGTTTTTGTCGGCGCTCGAAGGAATGGTGGACTTTGAATAAATCTTTATGAAAGCTTTTCAGGAAAGAAGAGAAAAGCCAAGCAAAATGACACCTTTTATTGGCTAACTAAAAAGATTACAATATGCATATTGTAATCTTTTTAGTTAGCCAATAAAAGGTGTCATTTTGCTTGGCTTTTCTCTACATTCATAATGGCTAACACGGTACAACACCCTAGTACTACAGGAAAGAAGAATAAGACAGAGTTTGAAATCAAGATGGCATTGAGTTTGTTGCAAGTTTTATTAAGATTAGATATCATATTTTACTGGTAGGGTACGAATTATACTAGGATGTATTAAAGATGTGAGTTGAATTGACTTTCAGGTGCCGTGCAATACTAAGCGCTCTTACAAAGCAACAGGGCTGTTCAGAATACTCAATTCAGAGTTGTAAATCGACAGATTCAGCTATCGATTATTTTTTATAAAAACTATTATCATATGTAATTGTCCGTTATTGAGTATAATTGACCATATATTAAGTGTAACGGATCATAATCAAATATCTGTAACCGTATAAGTAAGTACTTATAATTGCCCTGCCCTATAATTGTCCTGTATATCACGTATGCTAGTTAATCAGAAGCAAAACCTTTCTGTAACCTGGTATTTTGGATACCAAAATATATTTCAGAAAGACAGTGAAGAGAGACTGAGCCAATATAAAGTGATTTTCCATTGAAAAGTGGAAAAAGAGCACAAGTTTCTAAGACAAACACAGTTAAAAGTGGATATACTATTTTCTGGTATAGTAATTTTACTAGTCAAAAGTTTGAATACACTTAGGTCACTTTAGATCTTTTTTCATAGTTCTGTATATATTTACAGTACATAACAGAACATTTTTAACAAGTAGCTACAAACAAAGGTCAAGTGTTAAAGCAATATTCAATTGCCTCCTGTTCAAGAAAGTTCAAATTAGAATCTAGATAATGGGGAAAAGAACAGCCAGTTGTTTATTATTATTATTATTTTGTAAAATTCTTTCAATGATAGTATAGTTTGTTTAAACTCTTAAAACAATATTCAATGTCTCATGCTTATCTCTCCTGCATTCTTCAAAAATACTGCTTTAGAAGTTTTTTTTTTAATTTAAATAAAGTAAAACTTTTGTTCTTGTGCATATTGGTCAGTTTTAAGAACTTTATATCTATTTCATATTCACCAGAGACACATAAGTATATTCAAGTCCACAGAGGAGCCTACAGTTGTGTGTGGTGCTCAGGAGTTTGCTTGTCTATTTTGCTATAAAAGATCAGATTTTACAGGCCTCATCAGCCACTTACAAAGCCACAGAAGGACAGTGGTGGTCCATGGAGGGATGTGACGCTCTCAGAACTTGTAAACTTTGATCAATTGACACTTTTAACACAATTGAATGCAGCTAGATCTCCACCTTAATAACAAGATTTGATTTGACAAAATAGTATACTGGTACTGTGTACTTTTCCACTTTTCCATTAATTTTAGATTAATTAATTCATGACTGTTTATTAACACAATTTTCTCTTTTAAAATATTTAGTAGGATATGACAAAGATCATAGTACAAATACTTTAATTTTAAGGAACGTAAACGTGGAGTTACATTACGTACAATTGACTGGCAACATATATTTTCATAAATGTTTAAAAGCATCATTGGCTGTATCTTTTATTATAATGTTTGTTCTGATTAAAAGAAATAGCATGCTATTTTTTATCATAGAATTTATTGCAATTTCCTGATTTACATTTCTTAGGTGTCTTCTCTTACTTTGGAAAGCCAGCATTAAAGGTGTGTAACCTTTCAAGCTTTTTTTAAGGGAAGAACAGTTATCAGAATTTGTCAGCTTACAGTATTTCTGAATTTTTTTTCTTCCAGCCAAGACAGCCGTCTTCAGTTTCCATGTGGGAAAGAGGACATTCTGTGTACCACAGGTAGTGCTTCCTAATTCTCAGTTTAAATGTTCTCTGACACTCATTTTATGTATTAGAACTTTACAAAAAGTCTTTGACCAACAGGTCACAAAGCAGGCCTCCAGTGAGGCCTTCACTGACTTGTGTCTTTCTGCAGCCCAGTGTTGTATCAATGGCATTATGAGGGCAGAGAATAGTGGTCTTAGAAATGGGGGGTTTGTGTGCTCTAACTGATCTATTAAATGACAATTATTTCTGCTTCCAGTAATTCCAGACAAGATAAGGAACAGCAAGGACCTTTCCCTCTCCGTCCCTCCTTTTCCATTACTGAAGCATATGCTGCCTTTTACTCCTTTTCTCACTCACTCACACATTTCTCAAGTGCTTGATATTGTGTATGCTTACTCCATATGTGATAATGTAAAATACTGTATATTTTGCAAAAGTATAATGTGGTATGAAACTGTTGAACTGAAATACACTAGAAAGTCAAGTGTTTTCACCTATAAATACCCAAACTTTTATATAAAATGCATCTATTTTTGAAAATGTTGACTGAATTATTTATGCCAGTACAATAAATAGTATGAAATATAGTTTACTGTTCTTAAAATTTAGGCAATGAATGGCTTTATAGAGTTGCTTTTGTGGAGTGTAACTTTTTGACTGTTTTCCTTGTTCTTCAAAGATCAGTTTCATCTGTGGAATTAGGTAGCATTAACTGAATTTGCAGGTCAGCATATTTATGGTTATGTGTAGTTCTTAGCAAATTGTCATGTATTAAAATTATTGAAATGCTACATAATTGATTTGCAGAAATGCATAATACAGTATTTAATAATCTGTATTGCTGTGCCTTGTAGCATGGAAA
Source organism: Erpetoichthys calabaricus (assembly GCF_900747795.2). Taxonomy (NCBI): domain Eukaryota; kingdom Metazoa; phylum Chordata; class Cladistia; order Polypteriformes; family Polypteridae; genus Erpetoichthys; species Erpetoichthys calabaricus. Next base: position 128,494,467 of record NC_041394.2, read on the forward strand.
ATGTGGTTCTCACAAAGGCACAGCCCTGTCAGGTACCGTGTGTAGTGAAATGATTCTTACGGCGCAGGAAATCTTTTAAAGGTAAGGATTCTCTTTTTACTTTTTGATATCATTCAGTCATCAATCAATCTAGAAACGAGTGATTGTTTGATTCAGGTAAACACTTTAAATAATGTATAACGTTTTACATTAGCATTTCTATTGCAATCTGTTTAGGTGAATGTTTTAATAGTTTTTAAAGTATACTTACTACATTGGTAACAATTAAATGACCTGTTTTTTGAAATGATGAATTTTGCCTTCACAAGTGACTACATTGTGGTAATTGGACTATTTTTGTCTTTCAGGTACTCACTTAAAGTTCAATTCCTGTAGATGTACAGATTGAATTGAAATGGGTCTTACAGCAATGTATTAGTAAATAAAAATGTATGCTTTTTTCACTTCAGAGCACTTTCTGAATGGTTTCTAACTATACACAACGTTCCCTTGAAGATGAACTGCTTTGGTTGTACACTGGATTTTCTTTTTTCTTTTCTACTCTACCTCATGAATGAAGGGAGTGCAGTAGAGGCAAAAAGCAAGAGAAATCAACAGAGCTAAGCATTCCTATGACAAGCTTTGGTCATAGTGGTCGGTTTATTTCATAGCCAATTTGACAGTACTTTGAGTAAAAGTGGAGTTAATGTGTTGATATTCCTAATAAAATACGTCACACTCTGTATTGTTTTCTTTTTCACAAAAAAGTCTTAATTGATCAAAAACATCCTGACTGCTTGGGGACGACTTGTTGGGAAGGAACTCAGGTCAAGAGTTCTGGATATGGACGAGGATGAAGGAACACACACAATTGGAAAATTAGACCAAAGTGGAGATGATATTGAAGAAGTCGTGTCCTCCTTGTTATTTACATTTGACTGCATGAAGGATGTGCTCTCATATCTTGATGAAATAGGGGTAAAAAAAAAAGTTCCCATCAGTTGCTGCTGTTCTACCAATTAGGTTGTCATGTTTTGTTTTAATTTTGTCAACCTTCAAGACTTCCACTGTAAAGAAAGGAGGAGATGGACTGGCTCTCTGACCTGGTTCAGTAGTTCCTTGTCTACTCAAAAGACCTGTATAGTGGATGAAGGACACGGATGGGTGTCCTGACTGGGATTGTGTGCTATATTAATTTAAAATAAATTCATATTTAACTTGAAACTTGTATGTGTGGCTGTGTCCAGGGTTTGGGTGCTAAAATGCCCCCCACAGGTTACACTCCCCTATGTGGTAGTTATAACAATGAAATTTGTGTTTTGATACATCACTTTAACTTTCAAGACCGAGACTGTTGGCTTGCAAGTTCAAGATGGGAGTCTAATTAAAAGCAAAAATTAGTTGGGACAAAAATCTGCAGCCCCTGGGACTGAATATGATAACCACTGTATGAAACAATGCCATGTTACAAATTGGGATTATTAATATACTAGGGGGTTCCGCCCCCTGCTCGCTTCGCTCGCCAACCCCTGGCGTTGGGGCATGACAAAGAGTGAGATGTATGAATTAGATATAGAATAGTGTCCAGGTGTGGATGATGCATATAGAAAGCCAAAAATACAGTGTTTGGCACAGAGTAATGGTTTATTTGAATATTTTTTTGTACACAACATTAGTAGTAAAGATGGTGTCCTGTCCTTGAATGAGTCTTCCTTGGCATGGAGCATTTATAACTTTAACGTCAGATGAACGTCGAACACGTGAGAAGGCAACATAAAGTTGTCCATGTCCAAAAACGGGTTCAGAGAGGTAGATGCCAACCTTGTTCATGGTTTGTCCTTGTGATTTGTTGATGGTCATGGCAAATGCAGGTTTAATGGGGAACTGTCGGCGTTTCAATGTAAAAGGTAATTCTAGGTCATAACTCGTAAAGTCAATTCTAGGAATGAGAACAGTATTGTTAGAATGTGATCCTGTAAGAACTGTTGTTTGAATAACATTGTGTGTCATGGTGTTGACGACTAAACGTGTGCCATTGCATAAACCCTGTTTAGTGTTAAGGTTTCTTAATAGCATGATTATTGTTCCGTTTTTAAGGCTAAGATTGTGTTGTGGTAATCCGGCTGGGTTAATAGTGTTCAAATATCTTAAGGGGAAATTCAGATGTTCATTGTCGTCATCAGAGTGAACTTTGTCAGAGCTTAGAAAGAGCCGTGCCTCTCCAGGAAGTAATGAAATGACCTGGTTATTAATGTGATCAACATTAATATTTTTTGGACATAATATAGTGCGTTGTGTTAAAAGGGGCATTTGGTCTAATGAGACCGCTGTTCCAAATATCTCCGTAAGTAAGTCGTCGCAGATGAAGGGTTGAGGAATTGTAATAATATCTGGGTGAAGTCCATCTGTATTGGTGAGTGTACAATGTTCTAGTTGTAATAACCAATTGTTATATTCTGGATCTGGAAATCGCATGTTTTGTACCAAGTGTATCTTTAGAAAGCAAAGCCAATTGTTCGCGTAACATTTTTTTTTCCGCGGTTTTAAAAGCGCGCCGAGGTGAATTTTTTTGTTTGATGCGGGTTCGTGTTTGTGGTCCTGTTACTCGAGCCGTCTAGTTTTGTATCCGTGATCGTGAATTGATGACTTGTTTGATCTTTATCGTTAGGAATATGGATAAGTAATAAGGAGGATCGAACTCACTGTTAATATGCGGACTGTTCGTTTCTTCGTATTATCACCAATCAGGTCTCGTGCCTGTATATGTATTGTAGTTTGGTCTCGTGTTGTTTATATGACGTCGTCGCGTATTTTAAGGTGGACTGAATAATAGCTGATCGCATGGCATGTGGAGCAATAGGTAAGCACTGTTTAAAATCTACTCCTAATAAAAGTACCTTTACTCCAAAGGGAATATTATTATTCATCCACGCAATGCCAATTGTCCGCGTATTTTAAGGTGGACTGAACAATAGCTGCGCGCATTGTAAGTGGAGTAATAGTTAAGCACTGTCTAAAATCTCCTTCTAATAAAAGTACTTTTCCCGCAAAGGGAATATTATTATTCATCAACGTTTGTAGAAGTTTATCAATGGTGTTGAGTAAGTGACTGGATACCATTGTACATTCATCTATAATTAATAGTGTGGCAAGACGGATGTCACGTGAATTGTTACTGTGCATTGTCATAGTGGATACCGATGTTTCTGTGATTGGGCCCGGTATTTGGAATAAGGAGTGACATGTGTTTTTGGAGCCGAGACATTTTTTCTTCCGTGGTTTCAGAAGCGCTTTGTAGGTGCTGACGTGATTTGTGCATATTTGCGTTCTTGATTTGTTTCAGGGTGCACTGTTCCAATGCGATGTAACATTTGTCCACATACGCGAAAGCAGTATGGGTCATTGCCTTTTGGTGACCTGATATTTACTCCGGTAGATGCAAAATCAAATGAACTATTGTAGGATGTAATGCAGATGCGCCGCCGTGTATTTTGTTGTTTCATGCGGGTTCGTGTGTTTGGTCCCGTTATCCGAGCCGAATCGTTTTGTACCCGTGAGTGTGTATTCATGACTTGTTTGTTCCTCAGCATGCGAAATATGGATAAGTAATAAGGAGGATCGCACTCACTGTTAATATGGAGCCTTTTCTGCAGTTGAACGGTTAATAGTGCTTTATTGTAAGGAGATCCAACTATGCTGCCTAGTGTGAAGGTGTTGAGATGACGTATGTTTAATATGGACGGTTCCTTTAGAAATGGAGCTTTGGGTGTCACTTCTTATTGATGTTATTGTGTTTGTGGGTCTGATTCGTCGTTGTTGTGAACGTTTCGTGTGCCATGTCTCGTCTCTAATGGGCCTGGCGTGGCGGTCACGGCTTCTTTTTTTTGGTGCGTTAGGAGCTTGTTAAATCCTCCTCTTTGTGTGGGTCCCGTTTCGTGTGCAATGGGATTCGTGCGGCGCTGTGTGCTTTTTCGGCGTCTAAGCGGGAAGTGGGGGGGGTAGGGGGAATAGGATTGGTGGGGCGCGAGCGTCTTCTTTCTTTTTGTGTGCCAGGGGCTTGTTGAATCCTCCTCTTTGTGTGTGTCCCGTCCGTTGCTTGTAGGGTGGGTGGGGTGGTTTTGGGTTCTTTTTTTTTGTGTGCCAGGGGCTTGTTGAATCGTCCTCTTTGTGTGTGTCCAGTCCGGTGCCTGTAGTGGGGGGGGGCTTTCAGGTGGGCGCGAGCGGCTTCTTTTTTTTTGTGTGCTAGTTTCGTGTGCAATGGGTTTTGTGCGGCGCTGTGCGTCACCTGCGTTTGACTCCTTTTTTCTGTGCTGACTCCTTTTTTCTGTGGTCGCGGGGCCTCATTTCTTTGACTCCTTTTTTCTGTGCTCACTCCTTTTTTCTGTGGTTGTGGCCGCCTCTCGCGGAGCCTCATTTCTTGGGGCGCCTGCGCAGTACGTCTTTTTGCGGCTACGGCCCATGGCCGGATGTCCCTGCGTCCATCCGGTTTAGCATTCTCGGTTAGTAATATGGATACTATATATGTTTGGGTGTGTGTATATATATATATATATATATACAGTAATCCCTCACTTATCGCGGGAGATAGGTTCCAAGGCCGACCGCGATAACTGAATTTCCGCGAAGTAGGGACACTATATTTATTTAATTATTTAACGTGTATTTGGACGTTTTTAAACCCTCCCTGTATTTGTTTACAACCCACCATTTACTCTATTAAAAACAGGGACAACTGCTAAGCAATATGAAATCGGTAGATAAGTTTACACTTACTGTATAGCGAAGTACATGTAGCAGCTTGTAGGCGGTCATGACGTCGTCGACCTTGTTGCAAAGATTCCTAAAGCAGATTCCATCCAGACTACTGCCTTATCACGTCCACTTGCAACTCGTTTTGCACCCTGGTTAAAGGACACTGCGGCCGTAGATCTTATATGCTTTTCCTCCTTTTTAAATAAAGAGAATCGATGTCCTGCAGCGGTGTAGCTGTTCCCTTCCTTAAACATATCCAAAACTTTTACCTTTTCTGCAATCATTTGCATCTTCTGTTGGTGCTTGGACACGGCCCCTGAAGCATTAGCACGTTAATGATGAATGAGTGAGTTGAGACTTCCTGGTTAATGCAACACTCCGTCGCTGAGCCAATCAGCAGCACACAGGATCTTAACTGCGTGCTCTGATTGGGTAGCTTCTCAGCCACTCGCCAATAGCATCTCTTGTATGAAATCAACTGGGCAAACCAACTGAGGAAGCAAGTAAAAAGATTCATTGTCCGCAGAAACCTGCGAAGCAGCGAAAAATCCGCGTTATGAATTTAGATATGCTTACATATAAAATCCGCGAAGTCGTGAATCCGCAAAAAGTAAACCGCGAAGTAGCGAGGGATTACTGTATATATATATATATATATATTGTGATGGACGACCGGCTACAGACTCCGGTCGCCACCCCCAGGCCACTAGGAGGAGCCCTCCGGACAGCATGATGGTGCCCCGAGTTCCAGCAGGGCCTCATGGACTTTGTAGTTTATATACACAGCCCTGCTGGATACCTTGGGGACCACCGGGAGTCACTGTAGGGGGGCTAGTGGGCTCTTGCGTGCCCTATAACCCGGGAGTGCGTCACAGTCACGTGACCGGAAGAAACGACGTACTCCCGGGGTGAAGAAGAGGACTGTTTACCCTGACCCGGAAGGAAACGGACTTGTGGGTTTTGCCAGGAACCATTTCCGGGTCAGGGGATATAAAAGGACTATGGGAAAGCCCAGACGTTGAGCTGAGCTGGGAGGTAGGGTGGCAAAGTGTCTGGGCGAGGAGGCATTGGTTTGTTTAGAGAGAATTGTAGTGTTTATGAGTGGGGTGTGGAGAGTGCTTTGTGCATGGTATTCTTATAAAATAAAGAATATTTATATTTTCACCTGGTTATCAGAGTGGTACCTGAGGGTTCAAGAGGTGGACAAAGCCTCTATCTGTCACAATATATACAGTATGAGAGAGAGTGAATATATGTGTGTTTCATGATTTACATCTCTTATAATGTTTAAAATGTGCTTATCTGTTTATACATCCATTTCATGTCCATAACAGTCTGTGTTGTATGTGATAACCCATTTTAGAACTAACTTCACTCACTCAGACTTCTTACTAAATTCTAACTTAGTACATAACTTTGCTGCCCTTCACCATCTCCATGATGCACACTGGTACAGCAGTTAAGTCTTATACTCCATATCATCTTGGCACATCTGGATAATGTAAAAACTGCTCATATAGAGGTATGTTTATAGCATTCAACACTGTAGTGCCAACAGAACTGGATTTTGGACTTCATAGCGAGCAGACCTCGGCTTTGCAGATTGTCAGCATCATATCCTTTATGCTCACTTTCAACCCAGATACACTATGGGGCAGTGTGCTAATTCCCCAGTGTGACTGTGTGTCCGGACACAACGCCAGCTCCATCATTAAAAATGCTGCTGACATCACCGTCATAGGCCTGATCACCACCAATGATCTTGGCTTGCAGACAAGAGGTCTATCTGCTGACTCAGTGGTCCCAGGACAATCTGACCGTTCATGGCCAAAAATTAAAGAGCAGGTCATAGACTTCAGAGAATGGATTAAGCTGTGGTTTGTTTTTGTGGGGTGCTGTGGAAATCGTGAGCTTGTTTAAATTTCGTACAGTAACAATCACTGATTAAATTGAGGAGGGAACAGCACATTTTGTTTATTGCCAGGTTTACCAATGCCTTCCTGAGATGTCTCACAGTTGCTGTCTGGAGTCCATCTTCACTGGCAGCATCACATCCTGGTAGGGCACACACACTTGGGTCACTGCAGACGGTGGTGAAAGCCACAAACTATTACTGGCATCCAGCTGCCTTCTATCCAGGGTATCTAAAAGACATTCTGCTAAGATTATTACACACTCAGCCATCCTGCACAAGTGTTTTTCTTAATCCTCCCTTCTGGAAAATAGTTAAGAACCAATGGCGCTAAGTATGGCTTCAGAGAAAGTGTTTTAGTTAAAGAGTTACTGAACAGTCAATCATAATAAGAAACATTGTAAGAAAAAGACTAGGTATAAATATTTGAAATATACCTGAATATATATCTATACTGTAAATTGTATTCTATATATTTATTGTGTTTTATTATATTATCACTGTTCTGGAGAGGCATGTATGGCAAGTAACAATATCATTGTACTGTATGCACAAGACATAAATACTGTACGTTTAATGATGAGATCACCTTGGGAAAATTCCCTGCTGAAAGCACACTGTAACTGACCCACTACTTATTATTATTAGTAGTAGTAGTAGTTGTAAAAGTTTTTGATATCAAAATTTTAAAAAGACAATGACTCAAAGACAGTTTGAGTCTATGTAGGTATAAGTTGGGTCTTTGCAATCAACTTAAATTTTGCACGAAAAAGGTTTAAGAACAATCACGATTGTCTCAAACTGAAAAGTTGTTAAAAAATGTAAAATTATGTAAAATCTACTGGCTGTCACATGCCTTTCAATTGATATGTACATGACATACAGTATTTTACACATGCAGCTTCTAGCAATGAAAACATTGATGGATCAAATCAATAAATAAATGACTGTTTCCTAAAATGTTTCCTTGTCAGTTTTAAAAGAAATTTTATATGTAGCGCTGTTTTTGCATACCTTCTAAAAATAATTAAGCTTATTATTGTTTCACATGTGTATAATTTGCTAGTGAGAATTTGAAATACATTGTCACACGTGCGATTAGGAGGCAGTCAAAGAGCCTAAAGGTGAGTGAACTATAGCGAGATAAAGGGTCATCACGTGGTACTTACCTGAATCTCTTCTTTCAACAGAAAACCAGAAAAAAAGTAACCGCCTCCACTTCCAGGTACCAAAATGGCCATGATGACGTCACTTCCAGCCCTCTCAGATTACTCCACTTCCGTCTCACCGTGATGATGTTGGTTCTGGTTCCTGTCTCCAACGTCACTTCATGCCAACCATTTCCTGTTCCCATAATTCATTGTATATAAAAATGTTATGTTTCCCGAGTAAAATTGTCAAATGTACTTGAGAAAGACTTTGATCCATTTATTTCCACATTGTCTTTATGACAATATATGGAGACGGTCCCCAAACCTATATCTTGCTTGAAGATTTGTTTATTCCACGGGATTAACTCCCACAACATTTATAGATTGAAAATCTATAGGTATGAGTTTCATGAGGTACATTCCATTTGAAACACTGGATAGTAATAAGATTTGTTACTTTTACTATACTGTAACACTTCAGGAGAAAACGTAATGAACAACCATTCAAAATAGTAATAAAAAAAACTGTACTTTATATCGGCAAAGTGTTAGAATCGTGAAAGAGCTTAGAATGATTGGATAGCATAAGTATAAGACTGGAAGTCATCTATGTTTGTCCAGATAGAAAACTGTTGTAATTTGTACAACTACAGCATACTGTGCAACGAGCGCGTCAACACTGTCTCACAGAGGGCATGATGCGAGTGATGCTGGGAAGGGCGTTATGATAAATCACATCATGTGGTGTGTTGTGCTCTGAAGGGTGTTCCATGACTAAAGCTATGGGCGTTCCATGATATGGAGGGCATTCCGTGAGGTATTGCAGTCTGCAGCTTCACTCTGTTGGAGGAAAGGAATTCCTCCATGCAAGCGTAAATCATATTATTGTGAAGTAGAAGCACCTATGACTAACAGTAGCTCAGCTACAAATTAGTAGACCACACAAACCTACAGAACAGTGCTGCTTAACGCTTAAACATTTCTTCTATGCTGAAATTTTCACAACAGAGTTGCAAACAACATCATTTTAGGATCAGTAGAATTTTATTATCCCATAGGGAAATTCACTTTCAGTAGGAAACTAAAAAAACATAAGTTACTGTTACATAAATACAAGAAAAATAAGCCAAGACACAACAACTGGCAACCATTGTTATCGTAAGTACACAAATTAAAGATAAGTACAAACAGGAATAATTCTCTTTAACGATGCAAAAAATAATTCAGAATTCAGCATTATCCGTACAAGTAAAAGAATTCAAAATGTTTATATGGGAGAATAAAATAATTCTTTTGTCTATTTCTGTTTACATGTAGGATCTTAATCCTGTAGCCTGATTGCAACAGCTGAAATTTAGGAAAAAGAGGATGACTATTGTCTAACAGAATTGATTTGACCTTCTTTCTGATTTTTCTGTAATACAATGCAGTAAACCAATACTTTTACTGCTAATTCTTACAGTAATGGTAAAGGATACATTTGGTGTTTTTCAAGTCAGTTATTTCTTCACAAACTTCCTATATATTCATTTGCCACGAAAAACTGTATTCTAAAGTTATTCGCTATGAATTAAAAAAAAATCATGCCCGCACTAGCATTTTACATTATAGTGTTTGGGGCACAGAGGAAAAGTTTAAAAACTTACCAGTTTTTCAAGCCAAGACAGTTGTCAAGTATTGATCTACATCTTGGATTGTGAAAAAGTTTATACATGCCATTTAAAAAAAAAAAAAAAAAAAAGCCAATGTTATGATATTCGGCTATTTTAAAAGAACACCAGCCATGCACAACAGGTCAAGCACTTAATGCAACAATCTTTCGCGCCACTAGGGGCTGGTCTCCTCCTGACAGACCAAATCACAGTAAACATTTCACACCATGTGGTCATTTTTATTTTGATTTACTTCCATATTTGCGTTAGAAGTTACATAAGCAAATAGAAAACATATCTTTACCATGGAAAACCAATACCAGGAATATGCGATAAAATGATTATTTCCAGATCCTTTTGTTGCCACAAACATTTGAAACACAGAAGGTGGTGGATCAGTACTCGACAAATGTCTTGGCTTGAAATATGGATGTGTGTGGTAAATTTTTATACATGACCTGTACCCTCCATTGTAAAGTGCCAGAGTAGGCAAGATCTTTTTATATTTATAGAAAGCTCTTAACCTTAGAACACAAACTTATACCAAACTTACTCTTTAAGGTAGTTTATATTCTTAATACTGAGGTTGCCAAACCAACATAACGAAGCTACAGATTCAATAAACGACTTTAAAACAATAGATTGTCCTAAGAAAAGAAAAGCCTTCTCTGCCCCTTTTTGCAGATTCATTCTGAGTTAAGATTAAAGTTTAGCCTGTTGTCACTAATTGTTCCTAGGTATTTGTATTGCTCTACCATGTCAACTTTCTCCCCTTTAACTAGTGTTGAGATAGTGGGAGGAGGTAGCACCTGAAATCCATAGCCATATCCCTTTGTAATACTTGGCTGTAAACTCATCAACAACAGGTCCATGGATGTCCTTCTTATTTTGTAGAAGACTCACAATGACAGTGCTATCAGCAAACATCAGGATATGTCTGTCTGGGTGGAGTGGTGGCACTGAAGTTAGGGATCTGTGCTGGCAATCGGAAGGTTGTCGGTTCAAATCCTGTAAACGTCAGAAGTGACTGTACTCCATTGGGCCCTTGAGCAAACCTGCAATTGCTTTGTCCTGGGTTAACCTGCATCCAGCCCTGCAAGCAGGTCCTCCATCTTACAAGGAAAACTTGGGGGTTGGTGGTAGGTTTTGCACTCCAGCTGCTGCAAAAAAATCTCACACTGTTCCAGTGTGGTGCTGTGGTGTCACGTGTTGCGTGGCTGCACCAGGTCCCAATCCGGGTGGTTTGTCGTGTAGTCCGTGCGGCAATGTGCTGTAATAAGCGCATACTCCCAACCCTCTGTCCTTGTGTAAACTCCTGCAGTCAATTGTGTATAAGATAAACAAAAAAGGAGACTTAAAGTGGTCCCATGGTTAAATTAAGATTATCAGAGAAACAGCTATTAACAATGAATTGATTGTTAATAGCTGTTTCTCTGATAATCTTAATTAAACCATGGAAAATGAAACCAACTTGAAAAATACCAAACTTATTCTTATTCTGTTTGCACAATAACTTGGTGGGGTGATTTCCGGAATCACCCCACCAAGTTATTGTGCAAACAGAATTTATCAATCACTTTGTCAACTGAAATAGGGGTCTGGATTATATTAAAACCGTCTGGAATTGTGATGCAGTTCCAACATAGGAACTGGTGTTAATGCTTCATGAAATTGGTATGTATGGCCAAGCAGCTGCACACAAACCTACTGTAAAATCACTATGCACAATGCCAAGCATCAACTGGAGTAGTGCAAATCACCCTAGACTTTAGGATAGTGGAAGTAGATTTTCTGGAGTGTTACGCCCGGAGAACACTATTTTCTGGACTGCATAGTGCCTGTTGTAAAGTTTGATGGAGAAGTGATAATGATTTGGGGCTGTTTTTCAGAGTCTGGGATAGGCCTCTTGTTTTCAGTGACGATACTGTTAATACCACAGCATACAAAGACATTTTAGACTATTGCGTGCATCCAGCTTTGTGACAACAGTTTTTAAAAAAGGCCGTTTTCTCTTCCTATATGACTGTGCATCTGTGCACAAAGCCAGGTCTATAAAGACATGATTTGATGAGTTTGGTATGGAGGAACTCAAGTGGCATGTACATAGTCTGATGTCAACCATATTCAACATCTTATGGATGGATTGGAATGCCGATTGTAAGCCAGGTCGTCTGGTCCAACATTGGTATTTGACTTCACAAATGCTGTTTTGGCTTAATGGGTATAAATTCCCGCAGATTAATTCGAAAAGTTTGTAGTAAGCCTTTCCAGAAGAGTGGAAGTGGTTATGGCCACAACTCCATATTAATGCCCTTGGGTTTGGAATGGGGTGTCCAATTAGCTTATATAGGTGTGATGGCGAGATGACCACAAACTTTTAGTCATTGTGTATATATAAAAGAGTGGTCTCATCAGCAAGGGGATTGCAGGTAGGAAGAATAGCACAAACCAAGGGACAGGACCCAGAAAAACATCCAGGAAGGAGAGGGATGCATGCACTGCCATGGAAGACTTTGACTGCTACACCACTACAGAAACAAGGGCACCAAATGCAGATATTTGAGCAGGGATGTCTCAGAAGGTATAAATAGGGGTACCCCGGAAGTTGTTTTTTCTTTTAAATTGTGAGGAAGGAGGTAGCCTTTTTAAATGAACTGAAGGCTCAGGTTTTAGGGCAAACCAGGGACCATTAGGAGAGAACATTTGTTTGGTGTCCCTATTGGAAAAGTAAGGCTGCCCTTGAAACTGGAAGTGATTCTGGGATTTTGCTGGAAGTGACTCTGGTTTAAAGTTTAAAGCCACATTCAGTTCATAGTCTCAGTAAGCTTTACGTTGAATGGACTCATGAGATGTGGTTCACTGGCAAGAAGAAGAAGAAGAGAGACATACGATTTGAAAGAAAGAAAGACATGGCGGGTAATTCCTTTGGTGAGAAAGCAGAGAAGCTGCCCTACCAGGGAGACTGGGATATGTACCTGCTTAGTGAGGTCTCAAGAGGCTACAGGGTTTATTATTTACTTTTTAGTTGATCATGCACTTGTGCTTCATTAAATGAAATAAATCTGATATGATTGTACATTGATCTCATTAGTATTATTTTGAGTGTGAGAGAATGTGCTACCCAAGCATCTGCTTTTATTACAATATATATTTAATCTATACAGTGTGTACTACCACACACGTGCAATTGGAAGACAATTTCAGGGCTTATCAGCTGCTAATTCTACCCTGAGTTGGGAGATGGCATTGTCACAAAGCTCCAGAACCTCATTGAATGGTAGAGCAACCTCCTTCCTGACACATCGAGACACTGCCACCTGCATTAAAAAGTATCTGGCTGAACTCCACAAATGAGAGTACAAGATCAATTTTGTGGCATTATTGCGCCTCTCCTCTGCATTCTGGGGGTCTGGAAAAGGCATAAGTTGCTACCGTTTGAGCAGGTAGCCACCATCACCTGGCACATGTTATGATGTAATTGCTGTTAGAATACTACAGGCCATATGAAACACAAAGGGTTCAGCCAGTTACCCTTACCAACTAGTCATTTACCATGCACAATACTATAACATCTGCCAAAGCTTCTTTGCCTAAAAACAAATGAATCATGTGTTGACCCAGCCACATCTTGGCATCACAGGCACTTGTGCATTAAGGTAATGTCTCTGCTTATGGTTAACAAAAACAGCTTCATTCTTGCCAGTTGTCAATATTGCAATTTGAATGCAGTAAAGTGATCTGATTATGATAGGAGAACTGGCCACTGCGACAAATGACATTTTTATGTTGGCAAAAGGAAATAACTTTATGCCTGGCCTGAGTAATATGTTGGGTGGACCAGCAGAAGCTGAGAGTTGGGAATGGTTCCATCCCCCATATACCAGGCGGCAGTGGTCCTCGTATGGGAACCCAGTTGGGACATCCACGGGGTGCTTGGGAGATGGAGTCCGGTTCCTGGGGATCGAGAGAAGGCACTGTCAGGGGAGGACCACCCTACTCTCCTTATGACCTTGAAGTGCTTCCCAGAAGACATGGCATAGCACCAGAAGAATTCCTAGATCCGGTATAAAAGGAAGCCACACATGGACAAATCAGAGTAGGGAGGCAGCGGGCAACATTCAGCAGAGGAGAGAAGGAGAAGGAATAATTATGATTTACTGTTGTTTGTGGCTTATTACTGGAGAGGTGAGTGTGGAACGTGCTTTGGTAGAATAAAAATCCTTTATTTTATTCGTATAGTGTATGCTGTATTACTGTTTCTGTGGTTTGGGGCTCTCTGGTGCCCCCTTGCACAGTTTTATGCAATATATTTGTTTATATATACAAAATATGTTAATGTAAAGGTTTTTGTATGCAACAATAAAGTTTATTTTTACAATAATTCAGTAGCCTTTCTGCCATCTGTTTTTTTAAGTACACCTGTGAGTCAACTCCAAGGGACCAGTAGTCAATTAATCATAATAATGTTGGTATTTTCACTCTTTAATATATAGTTTATTTCAAATTTATTATCTTATATACATAGTATAATAAAATTTTTAGTTGCATGTCTCCTCAGTACAGTGGCTATAATACAATATCAACAACATATCTTGAAAATAAAAAATAAAGCATAATACATTGTGGTTTCAGCTACGAGCTGATTGTGGTCACGCTATAAGCACCTGTCGTTGATGGGTGATGCAGGGAACAGTATAACTTGGCCACTGACCTGGTTCTGACCCTGCCTGTTTGCTGTGGCTATGTATCAGAGAGTGGATCTCACTACAATAAATATCGGTGCTGTTCCTGTTTCAAGTAGAATAAAGCTGGTTTTGCTAAAGTACTGAGGCTCAGCCTTGTGTTTTTATTTAAAATATGTACACAAAATGGCTCAACTTTAGTCACTATGAATTTCTTTGGAATAGTCCTATGACCTGTGGATAAAATCTGTCTCTGAATGCTGGTTTAACTTCAAATAATCCTGTTTGCCAAAAAGTGAGGAGTGTGAAAACAACTGTCCAGAAAGCCTTAGGTCTTTAACAATACTGTTTATCTTTCTCAGGCAAAATGTGTTGTATATGTCCTGAACAGAAGGCAGCTGACTGTGCTGTTCAACTGTCAGGTGAACAGCTGCCATACCAGGATGTTATGCTACCCTAACTAGTTAGATAAGGATAGATACCTGTCTTGAAATGTTCAGAGAGTCTGCAAGTTTTATTGTTTTATTTGTATTAGGAAACACTTTGTCCTCCGGTCTTCAAAGAAAGGTGGTTCATGTGCTTCTCTTGAAACCAAGCACCCAATAATACTCTTACAAGTGTGCTACCAATTTTGTTGTGCCCTCGTGCCTTCTTTTGCGCTCAAGAGTGTATAACCGGATGGCATGTGCAATGTGCTTCATTTTCATCAGATGCCACACACCACAATTCTTTTCCAGTCAGCCATGCTGTGTGCCTGCTCCATTGTTCTTTTCTTGTCAGCTGGTTGCCATGCCTCCACCTGCTGTGAGAAAAACCTGAAGTCTGATAACATGGTGGAGGAAGCCCACACCTCCTATTCTTTGGTAATGTGTGAATTTCTGTTGGGCAGAGTGTACTTTTTGATTTTGCAATGACAAGCATGTCAGCAAGTGCAATGTGTGTCACTGTCAGCAGATGACACCACTTTTTTTTCTGCTAGCAATGCCATGTGCTTGTGCTGTTGTACTTCTCCTATCAGCCATGCAAAGCCGTGGCTGTTCCACCGCTTGCCATGAGAAGGACCAGAAGCCCAATTAAGTGGGTGAGGTAGCCCACACCTCCAATTCTTTGGTCATGTTATGCGTATCACATCATAAGCTCTCAATTAAGACCAAGATCAAGGTTCAGGGCCCAGTAGTTCACAAGTTTATGTTGGACAGAAAGACTCAGAAACTTCAAGTTTTGTTTTTCTTTTTATTTACTACTTTGTGTTCTCACTGTGGCTATCCCTTCCTAATGTTTGCTTATTAAATAAATGACAAATGAGTTTTTGTATATTTAGAACTCCATGACATTATTCTAGATAGGAGGATACTTACAAAGCCTTCCTTATGGCATGTATGTATATCTTTGAAAATCTGAGTAAAAGAGTAAACATGTTGAACCTGAGTGAATGTCTGAGCATCTTGATGTGCCAAATGAATGACAGGGATAAAAAGAGTTTTATGCATTGTAGAGGTTAGCTTTCTAATTTATTCAATAGCAGCCTAAGCAGAAATGCATTGTCTCATTTGACAATGGGGATGCCAAAGATAGTTTTTTTGGCTGAAAAGTTTGACAAGCACTTTGTTCCAAGACAGAATGTGATACAAGAGCATACCAACTTAGTATAAGAAACTGACTCATCAGATGCTTTTCTGTGAGGAATTTTTAACTGAGTGAATCAAGACAAATATGTGACAGAAAAAGTGCAGTTGAAGGAAAATGTAATGTTTGCAAGGATGATAGAAATGACAAGGAGCAATTAGGCCATATACCCTAGTAGCACTGGTCACAAATCAGAAATCATTCCTAAACTGGCCACAAGTTCATCCCAGTCACAATTTATGCACACATTCCCCACTCACACTCATATAGGACCTGTTCGCCAGTTAAACTAACCTGCATGTCTTCAGAATGTGAAAGGAAAATTTGACTTTCCAGAGGTAAACCTTTAAAAGATGGAGAACAGGTTCAAACTGTACAAAATGATCAGCAGTGTGGTGTATTCTTTAAGGTACTGAGCACTTAGATTCCATATTAAAATTTTGAAAGCAAGAAAGGCAAAAATGGTATACCCACATAAAAAAATCAGATGCCAAGTTCCTTTATAAACCTCAAGTTAGCTTAAAACTGTGCACACGGGTACACACTTGTCACTCCCTGTTACCCCTGTCAGTGATCATGTATGGTTTAAAACACCCTTTTTGAATATCATAAACTAATCATCATATACATTTGCTCATGATGTCCAGAGTGATATTTATACTACAAACCACGGAAGAACTAAGGAAAAGGGCAGAAAAAGGAATGAATGAATTAATGAATATGAACCTGAAGTATTATTGACCAAAGTGGGGAACTGCAAAAACATTCTGTTTGCCAGTCTCTCTGTGGGAGTCATCAACAAAAGAAAAAATCAAGCATGGGAGTAAGTGACAGCAACAGTAAATGCTACAAGAAAAGAGCAGCACTGAAGAAAAAGTGGTCCGCTACAAAGGTTGGAGTGAAAAGGAAAATTGCAGAATACTGGCATAGTATGTGTTTTAGTGGTGGGGGTACCAGTACACCTGACCTCAGTCTCTTTGACCTTCAAGTTGCAGCTGTCATAGGGGAAATCACCAGTGACGGCCTTCTGCCAGACTGTGATGTAATCCATCAGGTTGATGTGGGTGAGTACATTTAGTTTACAACGTTCAATATCATGGTCCTATAGGCTACTACACCAGTCATGGCCAAATGAAGCACAACACAATTGTGCAAGCTGGCAATGAACACACATGACCAACATGTGTTCTTACATGTTTATTTATTTTTCATTTCATAGATTGCAATTTTCCATGTGGAGAAAGCAACATCAATGTGCCACCATCCACTGCCCAGAGCTCCATCAGTGTTGAGAGACCCATGCACCATGTTTCGCTAATGAGGTTCTGCAGACACAGCAAGGAATGATTCAGGCTATTAATGCCTAGTGTCAAAAACAGCGTGAACTGATGCAGGCTATCTGCGTAGAGCTGCAAGATCCATATTACTAACCGAGAATGCTAAACCGGATGGACGCAGGGACATCCGGCCATGGGCCGTAGCCGCAAAAAGACGTACTGCGCAGGCGCCCCAAGAAATGAGGGGCCGCGAGAAGCGGATGAGGGGCCGCGAGAGGCGGACAAGACCACAGAAAAAAGGAGTGAGCACAGAAAAAAGGAGTCAAAGAAATGAGGCGGCGCGAGCACAGAAAAAAGGAAAAGGCACAGAAAAAAGTAGTCAAACGCAGGCAAAGCACGAAACCCATTACACACGAAACTAGCACACAAAAAAAAAGAAGATGCTCGCGCACAACAGCAAGGCACCCCCCCCCCCTACAGGCACCGGACGGGACACACACCAAGAGGGGGATTTAAAAAGCCCATGGAACACAAAAAAAAAAGAACACAAAACCACCCCACACACCCTACAAGCAACGGTCGGGACACACAAAGAGGGGGATTCAACAAGCCCCTGGAACACAAAAAGAAAGAAGACGCTCGCGCAACAACAATCCTCACCCCCCCCCACACACACATCAATAAGAAGTGACACCCAAAGCCACATATCTAAAGGAAACGTCCATATTAAACATACGTCATCTCAACACCTTCACACTAGGCAGCATAGGTGGATCTCCTTACAATAAAGCACTATTAACCGTTCAACTGCAGAAAAGGCTCCATATTAACAGTGAGTGCGATCCTCCTTATTACTTAACCATATTTCGCACGCTGAGGAACAAACAAGTCATGAATACACGGTCACGGGTACAAAACGATTCGGATCGGATAACGGGACCAAACACACGAACACGAATGAAACAACAAAAAACACGGGGGCGCATACAACGCGCTTCGGAAACTCGGGGAGAAAAAATGTCTCGGATCAAAAAACGCAAAGCTCAAGTAACCCCATTACAGAGACGTGCCCAAATGGACAGACACAATGAACGTAGACGCATACAGCGCGCGTCTCAAAGTGCTGCATCGAAACAAGCACGATTTCAAAAGAAAGAGCTCGCGACTCAGACATACAAAAAAGGGAGCGAATAGACAGAATAAATGAACGAAGACGTGTACAACGCGCATATGACCTGCCAGAAAACAAGCAAGCAAGACTCCAAAAGCAAAAAACTCAACTGACCGACATACAAAAACGGACAAGGCTCGATACAAACAATGCACGACGTAGACTGAAACGGACTTTTGGCAAAGCGGAGGCGAATCAATTAAAAATACAAAATAGCGCGTCATAAATAATGGACATGCAACAACGCGGCACTCAAACGCAACAAGCAAAACATGCCCGTCGCGGACATCAACGCCAGACAACGCCTTCAATAATGAGTCCACTATTGAGGAAAATTCATTGGGATTAATGAATGTCATTTGCAATCATTGTCATTCACTTAACTTCCCAGAAGAAACAACTGGCAATACAAATAATGAATTTACACGTTGTTGTCAAAAGGGGCAGATTAGACTGCCTCCTTTACATTCATATCCTGAATATCTACAGAAGCTTCTAACTAACGATGTGCCTGAAAGTAAAAACTTTATGAACTGCATTAGATCCTACAATAGTTCATTTGCTTTTGCATCTACCGGAGTACATATCAGGCCACCAAAAGGCAATGGCCCATACTGCTTTCGCATATGTGGTTAACAAAACGCACTATATTATGTCCAAAAAAATATTAATGTTAATCACATTAATAACCAGGTCATTTCATTACTTCCTGGAGAGACACGGCTCTTTCTAAGCTCTGACAAAGTTGACTCTGATGACAACAATGAACATCTGAATTTCAAATTAGAATATTTGAACACTATTAACCCAGACGGATGACCACAACACAACCTTACCCTTAAAAACGGTGTTATTCAAGCAACAGTTCTTACAGAATCACATGCTAACAATACTGTTCTCATTCCTAGAATTGACCTTACGAGTTCTGACCTGGATTTACCTTTTACATTGAAACGCCGACAGTTCCCCATTAAACCTGCATTTGCCATGACCATCAACAAATCACAAGGACAAGCCATGGACAAGGTTGGCATCTACCTCTCTGAACCCGTTTTTGGACATGGACAACTTTATGTTGCCTTCTCACGTGTTCGACGTTCATCTGACATTAAAGTTAAAGTTATAAATGATCCATGCCAAGGAAGACTCATTCAAAGACAAGACACCATCTTTACTACTAATGTTGTATACAAAGAAATATTCCAATAAAACATTACTCTATGCCAAACACTCTATTTTTTATTTATATAGGCATCATCCAAACCTGCACACTATTCTATATCTAATTCATACATCTCACTCTTTGTCAGGCCCCAACGCCAGGGGTTGGCGAGCGAAGCGAGCAGGGGGCGGAGCCCCCTAGTATTAAGAATATTCTAACTGAACTTGTGAAAAAATAAAATAGTTTAACCAAGTAAATGTCAAAGTTGTACCTGCCGTACTTTATTCTTGTTACATTCGACATAAAACATGCAAACGTCTTAGAATTGACATTGCATTGATTATCTGAGGGATGGGGTCTGGGTCATCCATTTACTCATCTTTGCCCATCTCAGGTGGCAGAGGCAGTCCATGTTTCTGCCCTGTGTTGTTTAATACTGCGCAAGCATTACAATGTGGTAAACCTTTGTGGGGGATATATATATCAGTGTGTCGCCCAATGTGTCCAAACACCGCCATCTACCTTTAAATGAACCAATGGTCTGTTCTATAACAGATCATTTGCAGCAGTGCCTTTCATTATATCTACTCTCCTGGGGGTGTTTGTGGGCTGGTGAGTAGTGTGAGGAGCAAGTCTTTGAGGGGGTACCCACTATCACCTGAGAGATTATATAAGTTGTCTACAAAGTACTAAACTTATATGCACTCCTCTCAATTAAGCTTACTTACCAAGAAGCCAGCCATCACCACATTGTACTGTACAGCACACCCTGAAGTCTGCATTCCACACTACTGTTTAATAAAATAAAGGAGTTGTGGGTTGAGCCAGGCCACATTGCAACAACGTTAGCTAGATGCATTTGACCATCACATATGAATTGGATGTTAATAGAATGAAAGTCTTTTCTGTTTATAAAAACTGATTTATTCTGTGATGGCACCTTTATCACAATGTGTGCTCTTTCAGTTACACTGATGACATTAGGAATATCAACAATTGCTGCAAATTGCCTGTTCAATTTGGCTTCTTCCCACTGACTGAAAGGAAATTGGATGTATCTGGGTAGCACCTTAATTATACCATCCCATGTAAAATGGCATGACACGGCGCAGCAGTAACTACAAGGTTCCTAACTGGTTGGCCAATTCATGATGAAATGTGCCCAAAGCAAAATACCTCAAGGTTGTTAAAACCTGCAATGGGACAGGGATTGTGTGATTTCTGCATGATGGTCTCCGTAATACAGACTCCAATTCAGCAGACAACTCCAAAAGGATGGCTCTAGGAAGTCTAAATCAGCTTATTACCCAGTCATTGTCATGAGCCAAAAAATCATTGTGATCTCTAAAAGGTCACACCTTGCACTGAATGCCATTGGTAATATCCTCAAATTGAGCTAACACTACAATTGCCAGTTATGTTGTACAACACATAGCACACCATTTTTAAAGACAAAATAGATTCCCTACATATGGAGGCAATTACCCTTAAGTGCTTATGTTAGGCACTGTTGCCAATACTGAACACAGCTATAGTGGGAAATCATACCAGTTAACTCTGATATAATTAGTAAAAGAACACCAGAGTGTGACTAGTGCCTCAATGAAATGCACAACAAAATGAGATTTAAGGTTAATTGACTTGTACTGCTGCCACCAAAACGTTTGCATAGGACTTCACGGATGGCTGCAACATTGCATAAACGTCAAGCCCATTTCCACAACATGTTAGTGTTTTATAAATCTCAACTTTTACATAAGAAATGGCTTATTCCGTTTTCCGAGCATACCAAGTTTTATGAATGAGTATAAAAATTATATTTTCGAAGTCCAAATATTACTAAGCAACTATTAGAACTTTTCCTTCTAGCTCAGGCTTAGTGCCTCACTTCATGTGTAAAATCCTTTTAAACTTACTGTTTAAGGATTTCTTTAACTACTAAACAGTTTACTCTTTATTTCTTCCTTATTTCTTCTTTCTTATTTACATATAATGCCTGCATTTCTATCTTTTCCATTTCTGAAGTGCTGATTTGCATGGTATTGTGAAGTGTTTACTTGTAAGAACTGAAATAAGGTGTATATAATTAGAAAAATGCAAATATGTTAAGTTTGGAATTTTTTATCTCAAAGTTTTTTCTTCACAGTCATGGTATATATGCATTTGCTGTACACAATTGTGTTCTAAAGTTAAGCATTTTCTATAAATTTAAAAAAATATAAAATTGGCCCATGGATGGGTTGCTCGGAAAACAAAAGCCTAAAAACATACTGAATATGTCAATTTTTCAAACCAAGAGAGTTGTTGAGTATTGATCTGCACCTTGAAATTGCACATACATTGTAAAATAGCTTATACATGTAATTCTCGAACAACAAACACCACAATTAAGAGATTTAGTTATTTTCAAAGTTCCCCAACTGGGCATACCGTATCTGCATTTATCTTCTTCTACAACAGAGGTTCACCTGTTCATGCCATGTGCGTGTTACTGAATTGATTTACTTCCATGTTTATGTAAGAACTTTTCCCAGGATGCCATTTTTATCAATCAGGGGAATACAAAACTTATCATTGCCAACGGAAATGGTTCCAGGAATATATGATAAAATGATTATTTCCAGATCCCTTTTATTGTCACAAACTCTGCATAGAAGGCATGTTTTTTTATATAAAAACCTTTGCCACTTCAAAGAGGACATATTCAGTATGTGTTTAGGCTTTTATTTTCTGGAGTGATCTGTGCAAGAGACAAAGAGGGAGAAGAGAGAGAGAGAAGATAGAGAAGAGAACTTTATTGTCATTGTGGAAGCACAATGACATTACAATTGCGTCAACCTCAAATGGTGTATTTGTATAAAAATTAAAACCTCGCATGTACAGTATGTACAAAGAATAAATAGCACAAGAATAAAGATATAACATTATAAATATAAAGCGATATGACAATACCAAATCTGGGTGGTATACAAAATAAAAAAACAATATAAAATCTAACCAACATCAAACTGCAAAAAGATCAGCAACAATAAGTGCAGTATGACAGCTATTAAATTGTGGTATATGAAGTGTTAAATGACATTTATGATAAGTATAAAAAATAACACATAATTGCTGAAGGACATGTAAATAAATATTCCATTTATTCTGATATAACAGTACATCAATCTGTCAGACTGAAGAGATGTCTGACCTTAAAAGTGTTACCACTCTTGGAAAGAAACTGTTTTTAAATCTGATCGTGTGTGTGTAAATGTCTGCTCAATGGGAGGTGCTTAACCAGATGGTGTCCAAGGTGTGTAATGTCTTTTGTAACATTCTTTACCCTCTTCACACAGTAAGTGCTGTGAAGGTTCTCTAGGGATGGTACCTGTGTTCCAAAAATGGCACATGCTTTTTTTATTGACACTTGGGAGGGCTTTTTTTTATCAGATTTGATACAGCTACAGTACTAGATTGTCATGCAGTTTGTTAGGATGCTCTGTGTGATTCATCTGTAAAACCTGACAAGTAGCTTTGAAGGAGGATGGCTTTCCTTAGCCTCCTCAAAAAATATAGGTGTTCTTGTGCCTTACCCATCACTGCTGAGGTGTTGTCAGACCAAGAGAGCTCCCCTATGATAATGAAACCCAAAATCCTGAACATGGAGACTATCTCTACAGCATCTGTGTTGATGTAAACAGGACTGTGTGTGGTCTTCTTAGTGGTCCTAAAATCCACAATAATCGTTGTGGTAATTTTAGTGTTTAAGACAAAGTTATTGTTGGCACATCATGTTGTCAGGATCTGAACTATATTAAAAGTACTATGCATACTTTTTTTGAAGTTCCCTTTTGGCTAGTATTATAGAACCAACTTCTTTTCAACCCTGTTGAATTACTTTTTTATTTCACTCTCTAATGCTGATTCCAACCTTCTTTGTAAATAACAGATTTCCACACAATCAATACCACATTCTTAAGAGTTCAACTTGATAGCAAGAGTTGACCCAACAGGTAAACATCACCATGTTTCAAATTATCAAATTGCAGTTCTTACACAGTAAGACAGTCAAATAGGGTTGAAGGGTAGGGGTTTAGTATTTAAAGCATCTTCATGTCATAGATCTTTTTATTACTGAATGAAGTTTCCTTTAGTGAAAGAACAAGAAAGATAGACATTTTCATTTCTTGCAGTCATTGAGATACAGTTGCACCAAACATCTGTGTCAGAAGCATCAATTTCCACTTCATAATGTAACAGAGGATTTGGGTGTCTTGACACAGGTGCATATGTTAAAGCCACTTTTAAAGTTTCAAAGATTTCTGTGCCTCTGAAAGAAAATGAGCACTTGGTCTATTTCTGCCAAAGCAATAAGAGGAGCAGTTATGGTGATTATGTGTTTAATTAATTTCATGTAATAATTAGCGAAGTGCACAAACCTTTGATCTCATTTAACTGATTCAAGCACCAGTCTATTAATTACTGAATTCATTTTGCAGAATACCTCAGCCTTGTTGATAAATTTGACAACCTATTTTATTAAAATTTTATGGTCATACTTTAAATTAAGTGTCCCTAATCTAATTATTTTCTCTGTAATTAGTATATGGCTGTGTAACCTTGTGGTTAAGGATTTTGATTTTCAGTCTCAAAATCACTGATGTAATTCCTGCATCTGCCTTACAGTGTAACCTAGAGCAAGTCAATTAACTTACCTGCACTAAATCCATCAAATAAATAATCAAAAATTTGTCTGTCCCAATGTTCATCACAACGCAATCACCAAGTGAGAGGAAGAGTAAATATCCAAAACGTAGTTTCTGTGATTAATAAAAATTGTAAATGCTTGAACATGACTAAAAAAAACCCTAAAACAGTATTTAATTCGGAAAAAAAATTTATATCAAGGTTGTGAGAAATGTACCAACACTGTCACGTCATCCTACGTAATCGAGGCTACTATTCTAACTGAAATCGGTAAGGCAAAGGAGGTTTTCATCTGATGTATACCTATGATTCCCAATGAATTCCCTTCTGAATTCAAATGACTTCAATCATCAGTACATCTTGCATTTGCGTTGTCCATAAAGCGCAAGGACAATCACTTAAAGTTACTGAAATTTACCTCAAAGAACAGTGCCTTTCACACAGCCAGCTATACATCGCCTGTTCTATAGTAGGATCAGGAAAGAATTTATATGTTCTTGCTCCTAATGGCAAAACGTCATTTATCATAAGGCACTCTAAATGATTTGCATCAACTGTAACTTGTTATTCGTTAATAATGGCAGTTTGACTTTTGAACAATACTCAAATAATAAATTAATTGCCAAATTATAAATGGGAATTGTTTCACTTCTTTCCAACCTGATCGACAGCTGGGCATCCCCGCTAGTACATATATATAAAAACACTTCTACACATTGTGATGTCATTCACTGCAAAAAAAGTACAATGTGGAATAAAAATTCCTTTCATTGAAAACAAAAAGACCACTGTCAGAGATGGCTGTTTGATTTTTCTTTTTCTGTGAAAGAATTACATCTCCAAATGAAAGCCAGCATGAAGTAGCAAGCAGAACATACTTACCTGTCGAACAGCTGTTAAAAAAAAAATAGAAAGAATTGCAGAAATAATAAAAATAACACAGAGCTATATTTCAAAATCAGAATAACTGCAGTGTACAACCACAAGTGTAATACTTTTTAATACATCACTTTTAAAATAATTGGTTCCTCTATGTTAATTTTTTGTTGCATCCTCCTCTAGTATGGATAGCAAAACAAACCCTTATCCTAGAAGATTGGTGTATACAATGGGAGAGATGTATAGAGGAAAGGCCTCAGCTCCTTGTAACCATGAAATGGATAAGCAGCTTACAAATGGATATAATTTCACATTTCTTGAACAGAAAATACATTAACATTATGGAGGTTTGTTTTTTTGTTGATAAAAATGCAAATCCAACTAATACACTTTTTGTTTGATTCTGTTATTAATAACTGGAATAAATTTGGATACAGATAATAAACACAGATTCACATACTTTCTGTTTTTTACTGAAAGGATTTTTTTTGGGATGGAGGGCCTGTGCTTTGGGCACTCTGTGCTTATGTCTGTGAATGTGCTTGCCAAATATGTAAATATTCACTTTCTATTCCTATATTCCTATTCCAAATCTCATACTGTAATTGTGATTATAGGATGAGTAAATGGTAACAATTCCAGTTGTCCATTAATAATTAATACATATATTTTATGCTTTTGTTATATACATAAACTATAATTAGATCAGAGACTTTTTATTTAAAATGTAAGAAAAAGATTTAATAAAATGGGAACACAAAGCCTATTCATCAGTCTATGCATTCTGTAATCCTGCTTTTTAATTACTGGCAGACAGAATCTAAGATTATTTTTTCTTTTAATAAAATTAGTGCGTTCTAACTATCTATAAAGCCTCTCCATGTCCCCAGTGCCTCCCTTTAATAGTTTTTGTTTATTTCTACTCTTTCGCTGTGAATATTCTACTGGAGGGCAAATAGCCAGGACATGCTTTCAAAAAGAATGCCTCCCATCTGTAGCCTAATTTTAAGTGTCTGCTAGATGTTAGATATTCAAGATTTTTTTCTCCACATTGTCACAGTAGACAGTGCAACTTATCTCTTAAATTGTTTTTGGAGAGTTATGCCACACCCCATCAATGTATTCCTATACATTTATGAGATGGGCTGCTCTGCTGAGAATGGCAATGTGTTGTCCAGTAATACAAGTAAGAATTTAACTATACTATATACACATGACCATGCAACTACTAATGCTATTAGTATTACTATTATTTGCTCATCATTCCAGGTATGAAGTACAGATTCTCTATCAAAATGTTTGTCTAACATAAAGAAAAGTTACTTGATATTCATTAGCATCAGCACTGTTCATTCACATAGGTTGACCTTGATTTCAAGGAGGTTTGAATTATGAAATGCAAGGCAGCTTGTAATCTTCTTATAGTAGATACAGGTGCTGATTTATGATGGGTACTTCAGGCCTGGAAGATGGTGGTCCCCTCTCCCCACACTTAAACTTTTTTTAAAGAAAGTAGCTGTATCTTGCTACTCAAAATATTTTAGACAAAGGATCTGTCATTATGTTGTACAAATTAATTTTATAGAAATTTTTGGGAAATTCAGAACTGCAAAATCAGTACTTTTGTTTTTGAATTATACCATTGTTAACTTTCATTAGTTGACTCATATAGTATACAAATTCCAAACTCATTATCCCTGCTGTTTATGCTTGCATCTACCCACTTTAGTTGTATTCCAGAAACAATTGAACGGCTATCTATCTTGCAAAACTTCACAGCTTTTTCTATATATATTACATGACAAACAGAAATATAAGACTTGATAAAATCATTTGTTTTGCAATCTTTTTATTTCTTAGATCTTTTTGCTTACTTCGTAGAATAACCTGCCACTCCCGACACCAAAGTACTGACCATTGATAAAACCACTGCAAGTCAGAGCAGCCATTTTTTTTTTGTTGCACCCTTTTTCTTCTTCCTTCAGGTGATCTATCATTTTCACAATGTTGAGATCGTGGGCTCACCATGGAAATTAAAATTAGCACAACTTTTGTCTTTTTGCTGCACTAACTCTCACCCTGCCTCCCTTCAAGAGAATTTGAGTCACTGTTCCTTTTCCACTCTGTTTGCAAAGTATCAGGATATTAGGAAATTTTAGTATTGTGACCACTATGGACCACAGCAGTGCCTCAAATGCCAGACACAACTACCAAAGATACAGACTCAAACAAAGTTATTTTATTTTACAGATTTTAAAATAATTTTATTTACAGGCTTCCTCCTGTCAGTCTTGCATAGCACAACACTATACAATACAATCCTTTCCATTTATCTCCTTCCACTCCTCCTTTACAGCCTTTTCAACCTCCTCTCAAATCTGACTCTCTGAATGAGGTAGACTGGCTTTTTTTAATGCCAAACCTGGAAGTACTTCTGATGCCACAGCTTTGCACCACAGAAGCACTTCCAGATCAGGCAGAGCCGCCATAAAATAGGAGAGTCCTCATCTGACAGTGCCCACTGTTGTTCCCAGGGCACCCAACAGCGCTGTTCTTCCAGACTACAGCTCCCATGAAGCTGTGTGGGATAGAAAATTGGGAGGACATCAAAAGAGCACCACCACCTAGTCCACTGAG
>NC_041394.2:128527035-128579535 GCF_900747795.2 Erpetoichthys calabaricus
CTAATCCCACGGACCTTCCGGCGGCAGGTCTGTGAGTTAGCACACGCCCATCTCCTAGGTGGCCACTTGGGCACCGAAAAAACCCTGGAGCGGATTAAGCTCCGGTTTTACTGGCTGGGAGTCAATGAGGAGGTTCGTCGCTTTTGCACTTCCTGTCCGGAGTGTCAACTGCGACAAATTCCAAGAAGGGACCGTGCTCCTCTCATTCCCATTCCCCTGATTGATGTTCCCTTCCAGAGAATTGGGGTCGATATAGTCGGACCTCTAGAGCCCTCAGCCCGAGGACACAAGTACATCTTAGTCCTTGTGGACTATGTTACGAAGTACCCCGAAGCTGTTCCCTTGCGCTCAGCTACTTCTAAAGCAATCGCACGGGAGTTACTAGGGGTCTTTTTGCGCGTAGGTATCCCCAAGGAAGTCTTGACAGACCAGGGGACACCTTTCACCTCGGAGACGTTCAAGGAGACTGCCAAGTTACTGAGAATAAAGCATTTAAAGACCGCGGTGTACCATCCTCAAACCGACGGTTTAGTCGAGAGGTTCAATCAGACTCTCAAACAGATGCTACGTAAGGTGGTCAGCGAGGATGGACGGAACTGGGATCAGCTCCTCCCCCTCGTCCTTTTTGCCTATCGGGAAGTCCCTCAAGCCTCCACGGGGTTCTCCCCTTTTGAATTACTGTATGGGCGACAACCCCGGGGCATATTGGATATTTTAAAAGAAGGATGGGAAGAAGAGGCTCTTCCCTCGACAAACATATTAGAGTATATCGCGCAGTTACGCGATAGATTTGGAAAGATATGGCCCCTCCTTAAAAGTCACGTGGAGGAGGCTCAGACAGCACAGGCCCGTTATTATAACCGTGGCACGTCACTCCGGGAGTTCCGCCCGGGGGATCGAGTCATGGTCCTAGTGCCTACCTCCCACTCGAAGTTGCTCGCCCATTGGCAAGGCCCCTATGAAGTTAAGGAGAGGAAGGGACTGGTCGACTATTTGGTGAGTCAGCCGAATCGTCGGCCAAAGGAGCGGGTTTATCATGTGAATCTGCTGAAACCGTGGAAGGACAGGGATCCCGATCCCTCCTCCGGCCAGCCCCGCTCGCTCTTCGCTCACACCCCCAGCCTTAACTTCGGGGCGGACTTGAGTCCCCGACAACGGCAGGAGCTGGATACAGTTATCCGGGCTGTTGAGGAGGTAGTCAGTGAGCACCCCGGACGGACCTCTCTGGTTGAGCATAACATTGTGACAGAGCCCGGGGTTATTGTCCGAGAATGCCCGTATCGTCTTCCCGAGGCAAAAAGGGCTGAAGTGGAGCTTGAGATCAAGCGCATGCTGGAACTAGGAGTAATTGAGGAAAGTTATAGTCCCTGGTCCAGTCCCATTGTGCTGGTCGGTAAGCCGGACGGGAGTTGGAGGTTTTGCAATGACTTCCGCCGGCTTAATCAAGTCTCCCAATTTGATGCCTATCCAATGCCACGAGTGGATGACCTCCTTGAGAGACTTGGGCAGGCTCGATATTTGACCACGCTTGACATGACGAAAGGGTACTGGCAGGTTCCTTTAACGGCCTCCGCGAAGGAAAAAACGGCGTTTAGTACCCCTAGCGGACACTGGCAGTATCGTGTCCTTCCATTTGGGTTACACGGGGCCCCTGCAACCTTCCAGCGTCTGGTGGACAAAGTGCTCCGACCTCATAACTCATACAGTGCTGCCAACCTGGATGACGTGGTCATCTATTCCGGCACATGGAAGGAACACCTACAGCAGGTCCAAGCGGTATTGCGGACACTTGGTGAGGCCGGGCTCAGGATTAATCCCAAGAAATGTTTCTTCGGATTAACCGAAGCCAAGTATTTAGGCTACCTGGTGGGTCGGGGTACCGTGAGGCCACAGTGCTCCAAAGTAGACGGCATTTTGAAATGGCCCCGTCCGCGAACCAAGCGGCAGGTCCAAGCCTTTCTCGGGTTAGCGGGGTACTACCGCCGGTTTGTACCTCGGTTCTCAGAGAGAGCGGCGCCCTTGACTGATTTAACAAGGAAGAGGGTCCCAAACATTGTGGTATGGACTGAGAAGACAGGTGCTGCATTTAGTGACTTGAAACAGGCCCTTATGTCCGCACCTATTTTGATGGCACCTAACTTTTCCTTGCCTTTCATTCTCCAGACGGACGCTTCGGACACAGGCTTGGGAGCAGTGCTGAGCCAAAGCGTCGATGGTGTGGAACACCCCATCATGTACCTGAGCCGGAAACTGTTGGACCGGGAGACCAGGTATGCAGTGGTGGAAAGGGAAGCCTTGGCGATTAAGTGGGCAATAACTCAGCTGAGGTACTACCTGTTGGGCCGGGAGTTCACCCTTGTCACGGACCATGCACCCCTACAGTGGATGGCCCTGCACAAGGAGTCGAATCCGCGGGTCACCAGGTGGTTTCTTGACCTACAGCCATACAAGTTTTCGCTCATTCATCGTCGTGGCTCTCTCCATGCCAACGCTGATGCTCTTTCCCGGGTTCACGACCTCTCGGTTAGGGTCGCCCGACCCGACGGGTCTGGGCTAAGGGGGGGGCCTTGTCACACACGTGCGCATGGGAGGCAGCTAAAGGGCTTGAGGGACGGCAGTTCTGAGACATACCGGGAGGTGGCAGAGTGCACTGACTCTTTTTCTCTCTTGCCTGCAGACCGTTCCCGGGAGATTCCACCTGGCTCTCGTGACATCATTTCCGGGACCGAGCCAATGGAAGGGGACCTGACTGGCTCCGACCCCTCTGACGTCATGTCCGGGCTCGGTCCAATGGAGAACGAACACATCCCTGATCCTTATGACCTCACTTCCTGTCTTCCCCTTTAAAACCCTGCCCTCTTTCCTAATTCCTCAGTCTGGTTTTGGACTCGGGTGTATGCACTTCAGTGCTATTACTATTCATTTCAACTTTGCAGCCAAGGATTTTGAGATTATACGGGTGGCTGCCCCAAACCTTTATCGGAGTATGTCTTATTCTTTTACAATATATATATATATATATATATATATATATATATATATATATATATATATATATATATATATATATACACACACACATATATATATATATATACATATATACATATATATATATATATATATATATATATACACACACATATATATATACATATATATATATATATATATATATATATATATATATATACACACACATATATATATATATATATATACATATATACATATATATATATATATATATATATACACACACATATATATATATATATATATACATATATACATATATATATATATATATATATATACACACACACACACACACACACATATATATATATACACACACACACATACACATTATTATATATATATATATATATATATATATATATATATATATATATATATTCACGCCATTCGTAGTCTGTGTCACAATCTGATTGTATGGGTGGTTACCTACCAGGTAACGCTTGTGGTTGGCCAGCAATCTGCTAACATCCACCACGGTGCCCTCAGTTTGTGAGGAGCAGATCATAGAATGGTTGAAATAGTTTACTGTCAAATAAATGCAAAGAGTACACGACACGTGTTTCGCCCTCATTCTGGGCTCATCAGGTGTACACACTCCACTGCACTCCCTCTCGGGAATCGAACGATATATATATATATAGGGCGGCACGGTGGCGCAGTGGGTAGCGCTGCTGCCTCGCAGTTGGGAGACCTGGGGACCCGGGTTCGTTTCCCGGGCCCTCCCTGTGTGGAGTTTGCATGTTCTCCCCGTGTCTGCGTGGGTTTCCTCCGGGCGCTCCGGTTTCCTCCCACAGTCCAAAGACATGCTGGTTAGGTGGATTGGCGATTCTAAATTGGCCCTAGTGTGTGCTTGGTGTGTGGGTGTGTTTGTGTGTGTCCTGCGGTGGGTTGGCACCCTGCCCAGGATGGGTTCCCTGCCTTGTGCCCTGTGTTGGCTGGGATTGGCTCCAGCAGACCCCCGTGACCCTGTGTTCGGATTCAGCGGGTTGGAAAGTGGATGGATGGATATATATATATATATATATATATATATATATATACACACATATCTACATAATTAACATCCGGCGCCGCCGAGAGTGGCAGCCTTTTCAGCAGCTCCGTGTATGACTGTATGTGTACTTTTCTACTTTTATTTTTTACTTTTATTTTTCTATTTCTATTTTTATTTATTGATCACTCCTATTACTTTATCGTATTAATTTATTTTATGTGGATTCGTTCCCTGGACACACTTACTTTTACAACGTGGGCATGGAGTTTTACACGCCAAGACTCGCCTTTGTGAATTTCCCATTGGGATTAATAAAGTATCTACTGTATTTATCTATCTATCTACATATATATATATATATATATATATATATATATATATATATATATATATATATATATACATATCTACATATATATACACATACAGCTGATTACCCAGTGGCTTAGCTCACTGAGTGCAAGAGAAAAAAACAAAATGTATGTATAAAATAAGTTTGTTAATTGCCAAATTTATTTTTCCAGAGATAAAGAGCACTTACAATAACATAGAAATCAATATAAACAACATTAACATCATTATCATATGAGAATATGAAGTAATATATAAGAAGCACATTGCATATAAATATAAATTAAACAGTAAAATCTTCTTGTATAATACGCTACTGTGGCTATTCGTTTGTCTGTCCAGGATTTTAAATCAGCTGTAGCTCACAAACCGTTTCATCTATTGACTTGAAATTTGGTACACATATACTACGTCACGTGTACTATTCGCTTTCAGGGTGATGATTTTATTACTCTTTTTATCTTTATTTTATTTTATTGTAGAATCAACTCACAGCTGTGCGCACCATACTAAGTTATCGCAACACAAAAACTAACTTAATCAGTTTTAACGGGAAAAGATGCCGACGAAAGAAGAGAAGCAGCGGGACGCTAGGGTGAAGAGCTGCTCATTAAGCAGCAAGCGCATCAACCTCTGAGCAAACGAATGGTAAACGTACAGAGAAAGAGGATAAATAACATGAATGGTCATGTTATCGTGCAGTGCGCTGTTACTGGTATTTTGATAAAAGAATTTGAACAACATATAGGAAGCGTATAAATTATTAAACAGTAAAACATTAACATTTAAGAAGTAAAGATACATTGAGTACTACTGCAGTGCTTTCGGGTATAGTACATTTTTTGTTTGCCCATTACATGCATAAATGTATAAATTTTTTGGTGTACCTACCCGAGAACACGCGACATGACCCGGCAGTTAAAAGTTTCTCGCTCCAGCAATTTGAACTCTGTTACAAAGTCTCGTTTATACCTCGTGTCTTCTCATTAAACTTGTATCTCGCGAATATGGTATTGCAAACGGCAGCTGGAGCATTTCTATAAACTCAATTTAAACTTATGGTTTACACTGTGCTTTGAAGATGCATAGTACGCGACACGTGTTTCGCCGTAATTGTGGGCTCATCAGGCGTACACACTCACTGCACTTCCTTATGGGAATTGAACCTTGGACGTAGAGGCGAAGCCCCTAACGTTGTGCCACGGGGTGTGGTTCGTTCATTTTGACAGCATGTAGATCGGGGTAATTACATTGCAGGCATTCGTAGATTCACAATCTGATTGTATGGGTGGTTACCTACCAGGTAACGCTTGTGGTTGGTCAGCAAGCCGGCTAACTTCTGCCACGGTGCTCTCTTTCAGTTGCGAGAAGCAGATCACAGAATGGTTGAAATAGTTTAATATATATAGCAAAATCCCTGCGCTTCGTAGGGGCTAATATGGTATTGCAAACGGTAGTGGGAGCGTTTCTATAAACTTAATTTAAAGTTACGGTTTATACCATGCTTTTTTTCATTATGTTTTCGTACCTTATCAATTGTGTAATGTGTTTTTTGAACAGGTTTGATTCATCGAAGTGATCACTCCTGCTGCGTTCAGTCACTTCACGTGAGCCGGTCTCTTGTGTGATGTTGCGATGTCCACGGGTTTATTTAATGTTAGCTAAGACCCGGCAGTTAAAAGTTTCTCGCTACAGCAATATTAACTCTGTTACAATGTGATCCAAACTGTCGTTTAAACCTCATGTCTTCTCATTAAACTTGTATCTCGCGAATATGGCATTGCAAACGGCAGCGGGTCAGTTCATGTGCTTACGTGGGAGGCGTGATGACGCGATATATTTTGATATATATCAAAATACCCGCACTTCGCAGTGGCGAAGTACTGCTTTAAAATTTTTATTAAGAAGAAAAGTAAACCTTTTTAAACTGAGGGAAAATGAATCAATAATTATTTGTTATGGATCTATTTGTATAGTACGTTGTCAGTTCTCCCCTCTGGTTGTAATATGACGAAGCTGTGTGCTGAGCTTACTGTTGAGCATGCAACGTACAGTTGGCCATGTGAAAAGCAGTCCTGCCTCAAATCAATGCCAACCTTTTGTAGGGTCTGTCCCTGAGACTTATTAATTGTCATTGCTAAGCAGAGCCTTAGTGGAAATTGGAGGCGTTTGAATTGAAATGGGAGATCAGAGGGTATAACGGGGATGCAAGGAATAAAAACTCTCTCCCCTGAGCCACCGCCAGTAAAAATAGTTGCCTGAATGAGGTTCTTTTGGAGACACGTGACCTGAAGTCTCGTGCCGTCACAAAGTTTCAGTGGCTGTACGGAAATCCACAATCGGTTTCATATTGTGAATTTCCCATTGGGATTAATAAAGTATCTATCTATCTATCTATCTATCTATCTATCTATCTATCTATCTATCTATCTATCTATCTATCTATCTATCTATCTATCTATCTATCTATCTATCTATCTATTGTTTTCGTACCTTATCAATTGTGAAATGTGTTTTTTGAATAGGTTTCATTCATTGAAGTGATCACTCCTGCTGCGTTGAGTCACTTCACGTGAGCCGATCTCTTGCGTGATGTTGCGATGTCCACGGGTTTATTTAATGTTAGCTAAGATCCGGCAGTTAAAAGTTTCTGGCTACAGCAGTTTTACCTTTGTCATTTACCTTTGTTCCCGCGTTTGATAAAAGGCGAGCTTTTAAGCCTGAGAAATCACCCCGTAAATGCACACGTTTAATTGCACATCTGTTAATATGTATGCTTACACAGTATTAAAAGACACTCAACAATTAACGTCATTTACCTTCGTTCCCGCGTTTGACTCGTGCTGTAAATCTCTACCTTGTTTTCACTTCACGTGATTACGTAGGAGGCGTAATACGTGATGACGTGACTCCGCCTCCTCCATTAGAGTATATGGACAAAAAACAGGTTCCAGTTATGACCATTACGCGTAGAATTTCGAAATGAAACCTGCCTAACTTTTGCAAGTAAGCTGTAAGGAATGAGCCTGCCAAATTTCAGCCTTCTACCTACACGGGAAGTTGGAGAATTAGTGATGAGTGAATCAGTCAGTCAGTCAGTCAGTGAGTCAGTGAGGGCCTTGCCTTTTATTAGTATAGATTAATTAAACACAATTCCACCACAACACACAATGCACTCAGCAATAATCACCCTACAATACTCAGTCCTTTGCCGCCTCTACTCCTCCAGGGAGCTTCGTCCTTCTCCCACTCCCGACTCTGGCTCAATGACGGTAAGGAGTCGGCCCCTTTTATCCCTGCCCGGATGTGCTCCAGGTGGCTGATGATGTCCATCTTGCAGCACTTCCTGGTGTGGCGGAAGTGCTGCCCTTTGACCCGGAAACACTCCGGACTTTCCTGGCAGATTCCTCCGCCATCTTGCAGAGTGTGGCGGAAGTAACAACATCCGGGTCCCATGAGGTGTAAAGGGCCCCCAGGCGGTGGCCGCGGGTCCCAACAAGTCCGACAGTTCGTTCTCCTTTCCCGTGGTCTTCTCCTGCTCCGTGGCAGTTGTGCCCTCGTGGCCCGGAAGTTATTCTTGCCACCTTCCGGTCCTTTCTGGCGTCCCGGCCAGGTAATAATCCTGGCCACCTGCGACAGTACCCCCCTTTCCAGGGAAGAACAGTCCTTCGAAGCGGCCTGTCAGTCTTTGTTTTTCCTGGCTTGGCCCTGTATAAAACAAAACAGACACCGGGGCAGAGACGTTGCCCTGACGCCTCTGTTTGGCTTTCTGTACTCTGGAATAGGGCCAACGCTCCCCCCTGTGACCAGCACTCTGGTCGCCAAAACCTTGGCACCCGCTCCATTTTTTTCCACTCCCCGTCCTCCGGGTACTTAGGGATACCGCTCTTGCTGACTGAGGAGCACCCCACAGCTCCTGTAGAGGACCGTTTGTCCCCTTATGTGCGCTCATGCACTTACTACTCACACTGTAGGAAGAACCGGCTTTCCTCCTCTGATTCTCCCTATTCCTCTGGGGCTTTCTGACGGCCTGGGTCTTCCTATGGAAGAGGAAAAGACCCCTTGCCGCCTGTGCCCCTACAAACTTACGCGAGCGTGATGCTGGCTATGGCGGTAGAGCACTAGGACCCTGGGCACTAGTTAGCCGGCGTCCTGGCTCCCCTGCTTCCCAGCGATCAGCCCTTCTTTTTCTCACCGCAAACAGACGCGAGCGTGATGCTGGCTTTGGCAGTAGAGCACTAGGACCCTGGGCACTAGTCAGCCAGCGTCCTGGCTCCACCCTTTCCCAGCGATCAGCCCTTCTTTTTTCTCCCTCTGTCGGAGATGCAGCTACTAAGTCCCTGTAACCACGCGATCCAGGAACGAATTCGCTCGCACCTCCCTTTTTAATTTCGGTAACAGTTTCACTCACCTTTACCTTGACAAACCTCCAGCCAAAGTTTCCAGCGTCGCGCCCTTCTGCCCTGTGACGTTCGGTCTGTTGTGACGCGACCGCCTTCCTCTCCAGCTTTTCTTTAAGTACACGGAGGACGTTTTCTACCTGCATGATCCCCTGCGCTAATCGAAGCCACGTCTCCAATTCTTTTGGATCTGTAGATAAAAATACAGTCTCATCCAGTGGAGGATTTAATTGTAAATCATTCCTGCTCACTGGCTTTTCTTCTCTGTGCTTTCTTCCGGGTTCCACCGGACCCTCCCCTTGCTCGAGACGGACGTTCGCCTGCCCCGTCTTCAGCCAATTACCGACAGGCACACGCCGTCCAATCTCTCGCCTGTCATGGGGCGGGACTTCCGGTCTTCAGCCATTTGCTCTCTTCTCCCAAGGGATCTGTGAGACTCCTTGCAGCCATTCTGCCTCGGCTTCTTGAGACGCAGCGGATCCTCCCCTTCCTCTAGCGACGCCGTCCCGGCTTCGCGGACAAGACAGGCACCCTCCAGCCACTGACACGGTTCCAGGTACGCTCCTCCTGACAATTCAGTGCTAGTGCCTTCTGCAGTCCCTCCGGAGACGACGGACGCTGGGGAATCCCCTTCTCCTCTGCCTTGGCTGGCCCCTCTCTCTCTTCCGGTCCTTTCTGGCGTCCCGGCCAGGTAATAATCCTGGCCACCTGCGACAATATATATATATATATATACAGTGGTGCCTCGCATAAAGAACGCCTCGCACAGCGAACGCTGCACACAACGAACTTCATTTCATGATTCATACAACGAACTTCGTTTCACACAACGAAGTCGCCCGAGCTTCCACGACCGCTTTGCCCGAGCTTCCACGACTGCTTCGCCCGAGCTTCCACGATCGCTGCCGATGTATTGCATCCTTCCGCGCAGGCACTGCAGGCAGTCGTTAGTCACTGCGCTTAACTTAAGCACGTATCGCGGCAATCTTTCTTCATTACGAATTAAATCACGCACGTATCACGGCAGTCGTCCTTTTAAGTTAAACTCAATATTTTTTTTATATCATGGCTTCTAAAAAAAGCAGGAAGGTGATTTCTGTTGAAATGAAACAGGAAATAATTAGAAGGAGTGAATGTGGGGTAAAACAGTGTGACCTCGTCAAAGAGTTTGGCCTCAGCAAGACCACCATTTTCACCATTTTGACAAATAAGGATGCAATCAAATCAGCCAAAGTAGCCAAAGGAGTATCAAAACTATTTCATGAAAAACATAGGTCTTCAATCCACGAGGAAATGGAGAGGCTATTAGCGATTTGGATTAAGGACAGGCAGGTGAAAGGTGACGTAACAACCCAAGATATTATCTGTCACAAAGCCAAGAGAATTTATGACGATCTAAAGAAAAACGTCCCTGGAAGTAGCAGCAATCAAGATAATGAAGAAGAATTCAAAGCCAGCAGGGGGTGGTTTTTTAGATTTAAGAAAAGGTGTGGAATCCACAGCGTTACTATGCATGGTGAGGCTGGCAGTGCTGACAAGAAAGAAGCAGAAAAGTTCTCTATTAACTTTCAAAAATGTATTAAGGATGAAGGATACTGCCCACAACAAGTGTTCAATGCCGATGAAACGGGTCTTTTCTGGAAAAGAATGCCGAGCAGAACCTTCATTACAAAAGAGGAGAAGAAATTGCCAGGACACAAAGCCATGAAGGACAGACTTACCCTTATGTTTTCGTCTAATGCCAGCGGAGACCTCAAGATCAAACCTCTATTGGTTTATCACTCTGAAAATCCCAGAATTTTCAAGAAAAATAACGTTATTAAGTCCAAACTGCCCGTCCATTGGAAGTCCAATCAAAAAGCCTGGGTGACCCAAGTTATCTTCAACGAATGGATTCTGGAAACCTTTGCTCCTGCCGTGAAGAAATTCTTGCTGGAAAAAGAACTGCCGCTCAAAGCCCTTCTGATACTTGACAATGCCCCTTCTCACTCAAAAGACCTAGAGGAAATATTGCAGGAAAATTATCCTTTTATCAAGGTGCAGTATTTGCCACCAAACACCACATCCATTCTTCAGCCAATGGATCAGCAAGTTATTGCGAACTTTAAAAAACTCTACACTAGAGCCCTCTTTAATAAGGTGTTTGAAGAATGCGAGTTTGGTGGAGACAATATGACTGTCCGAAAGTTTTGGAAGGAGAAATTTGATGTCCTTATGGCAATACGACTTATACAGAAGGCCTGGGAAGAAGTGTCACAAAGGACCCTCATTTCTGCTTGGAAGATGCTTGTGCCTTCGTGGACCCAGGAAGAAGCAGTAGTTGATGACACAGAAGTGGTGAAGGACATCATCACAGTGGCCCAAAGGTTGGAATTAGAGGTAGAGGAAGAGGATGTAGAGGAGCTTATTGAGGAACACGAAGAAGAGCTGACAACTGAAGAGCTCCAAGCACTTCTGGTCCAGCAACAGGACAATGCTCAAAGGGAAGCGTCATCTGATAACGAGGAGCAACAATCAAACAATCAACCAATCCCAACTGCTGACATCAAGAACATCCTGGTCAAATGGAAAGCAGTTCAGGAGTTTACCAATGCCCACTATCCGGATTCAGCTGAAGCAAACAGGATCAACGATCTTTACTCCGATACTCTTGTCCGTTATTTCCGGCAGATGTTGAAGAAAAGAGAAAAACAAACGACTTTGGACAGGTTTTTCATGAAACCATCGGCCAAAAAGCAGAAAATGGATGAAGATGTGCAAGATTCGGTAGACTCTACTTAGTCTGTCTTAAAATTAAAAAAATGTGTGTTTTTTTAAAAAAAAATTATGTTTTTAGATGTATCTAAATAAAAATAATAACAAAAAATTTATCTTTTTTTATGTCATCTTAGCATATTTTATGCCACAGAACGAATTATTTTTTTTAACATGTATTGTTATGGGAAAACGCGTTTCACATAACGAACTTTTCGCATAACAAACTTGCTCCTGCAACGAATTAAGTTCGTTGTGTGAGGCACCACTGTATATATATATATATATATATATATATATATATATATATATATATATATATATATACACACAGTGCATCCGGAAAGTATTCACTTTTTCCACATTTTGTTATGTTACAGCCTTATTCCAAAATGGATTAAATTCAGTTTTTTCCTCAGAATTCTACACACACCACCCCATAATGACAATGTGAAAAAAGTTTACTTGAGGTTTTTGCAAATTTATTAAAAATAAAAAAACTGAGAAATCACATGTACATAAGTATTCACAGCCTTTGCTCAATACTTTGTCGATGCACCTTTGGCAGCAATTACAGCCTCTAGTCTTGTTGAATATGATGCCACAAGCTTGGCACA
This sequence comes from Erpetoichthys calabaricus, assembly GCF_900747795.2. Classification (NCBI taxonomy): domain Eukaryota; kingdom Metazoa; phylum Chordata; class Cladistia; order Polypteriformes; family Polypteridae; genus Erpetoichthys; species Erpetoichthys calabaricus. The sequence continues at coordinate 128,539,194 of NC_041394.2, forward strand.
CCAATCCTTGGCCAGTTTCGCCCATTCCTCTTTGCAGCACCTCTCAAGCTCCATCAGGTTGGATGGGAAGCATCGGTGCACAGCCATTTTAAGATCTCTCCAGAGATGTTCAATTGGATTCAAGTCTGGGCTCTGGCTGGGCCACTCAAGGACATTCACAGAGTTGTCCTGAAGCCACTCCTTTGATATCTTGGCTGTGTGCTTAGGGTCGTTGTCCTGCTGAAAGATGAACCGTCGCCCCAGTCTGAGGTCAAGAGCGCTCTGGAGCAGGTTTTCATCCAGGATGTCCCTTTATCCTGACTAGTCTCCCAGTTCCTGCTGCTGAAAAACATCCCCACAGCATGATGGTGCCACCACCATGCTTCACTGTAGGGATGGTGCCAGGTTTTCCCCAAATGTGACGCCTGGCATTCACACCAAAGAGTTCAATCTTTGTCTCATCAGACCAGAGAATTTTCTTTCTCATAGTCTGAGAGTCCTTCAGGTGCATTTTGGCAAACTCCAGGCGGGCTGCCATGTGCCTTTTGCTAAGGAGTGGCTTCCGTCTGGCCACTCTACCATACTGGCCTGATTGGTGGATTGCTGCAGAGATGGTTGTCCTTCTGGAAGGTTTTCCTCTCTCCACAGAGGACCTCTGGAGCTCTGACAGAGTGACCATCGGGTTCTTGGTCACCTCCCTGACTAAGGCCCTTCTCCCCCGATCGCTCAGTTTAGATGGCCGGCAAGCTCTAGGAAGAGTCCTGGTGGTTTCGAACTTCTTACACTTACGGATGATGGAGGCCACTGTGCTCATTGGGACCTTCAAAGCAGCAGAAATTTTTCTGTAACCTTCCCCAGATTTGTGCCTTGAGACAATCCTGTCTCGGAGGTCTACAGACAATTCCTTTGACTTCATGCTTGGTTTGTGCTCTGACATGAACTGTCAACTGTGGGACCTTATATAGACAGGTGTGTGCCCTTCCAAATCATGTCCAGTCAACTGAATTTACCACAGGTGGACTCCAATTAAGCTGCAGAAACATCTCAAGGATGATCAGGGGAAACAGGATGCACCTGAGCTCAATTTTGAGCTTCATGGCAAAGGCTGTGAATACTTATGTACATGTGATTTCTCAATTTTTGCATTTTTAATAAATTTGCAAAAATCTCAAGTAAACTTTTTACATGTTGTCATTATGGGGTGTTGTGTGTAGAATTCTGAGGAAAAAAATGAATTTAATCCATTTTGGAATAAGGCTGTAACATAACAAAATGTGGAAAAAGTGATGCGCAGTGAATACTTTCCGGATGCACTCTATATATATATATATATATATATATATACCAGTAACGGCGCACTGCACAATAACGTGCAGTGAATATACTTGCCTTGAGCATTCATAGTTTTCATCCTCTTTCTCTGTACATTTACCATTCGTTTGCTCAGTGGCTGATGTGCTTGCTACTTCCTGAGCAGCTCTTCTTTACTTCACCCTAGCGGCCCGCTGCTTCTCTTCTTTCGTCGGCATCTTTTCGCGTTAAAACTGATTAAGTTAGTTTTTGTGTTGCAATTACTTAGTACGTTTTCTTTGATTTTTCACTTAATCTGGCACTTGAGTCTTAAATCTTAATCTTAAAACTGCCTCAAGAATGATTAGCGAAAGTGGTAGGGAATAAGAACGGCGCCCTACTGTGTGCTGCCGAGAGTTGATTCTACAATAAAATAAATAAAAATAAAAAGAGTAATAAAATCACGGACAGTAGATGTCACGTAGTACATGTGTACCAAATTTCAAGTCAATAGGTGAAACGGTTTGCGAGCTACAGGTGATTTAAAATCCTGGACAGACAAACGAACAGCCACGGCAGCGTATTATAGAAGAAGATATACAGGTATACAGTATATATAGATGCCACAAACAGTTGCCTTCCTGGGATTTTTATAGTATGTTCTGACTGTTGAAGCTAACAGGAAAACATAATAAAAAGCTCTCAACAATATCTCTTTTCATGATACATTTATATCTTTATATCTTGCCTGAAGAAGGAGCCTGAGTTGCCTATTGTAATCTTTTTAGTTAGCCAATAGAAGGTGTCATTTTGCTTGACTTCTCGCTACATGATACATCAGAAACTGAAGCAAGCTGGGTTTACACTCCTGTCATGTAAGAACTGGAAAATGAGGCTACAGTGAGGAAGTGATAATTAGAACTAGACAGCGGAGGATCTGACAAATCTTGACTTCTGGTGCAAAATGCAGATGCAGGGTCAGAAACTGGTGAAATCCATCCTGTTTTGTGCCAATAGCACAGGCTGTTAGTGGTAGTGCAAGTACCCTGATAATAAATACCAAATGAGGGTCATCTGAGTGCTTTAGTGTACCTATGCATCGCTGCTGACTGTGCGTCTCTTTTAAGGCTGCAATCTACTCTTTTATTTACATGTTTTTTCCAAGCAAATAATGTGCCATGTCACAAAGCAAACATTGTCTTATGCTAATTATATGAACAGGATGGCGGCTTCAATTTACTCCAATTACCCGAATAGTTCCAGGATCTCAACCCAATAAATAACTTTGGGATAAGGTGAAACGAGATGTTTGCAGCATGAACGTCCGGCTGTAGAATCTTCAGGATGTAAATGATAGACCTACCAATAAGCTAGTATACAGTATATGCAATACATATATTTACACAGACAATGATAAAATGTATACATTAATATGTAACCATTACTGATCTTGCTTTACTTTTTAACATTGTCTTCATATAAATACACCACACAAACGTAAATTGACCACTCTGCAGAAAGCTAATAAACACCGTATAATTTACGTCAACTTTCATAATTTTAATGCAATTATATTGTAATTTATTTATTCAATGTCGTAATCTTTTAAACACTTCTCCGATTCACGTTAAACACCTTTAATCCGCAATTAGAAGTCAGTTAGATTTATGCAGTTTAAAGAAACAGAAGGATAAATTAAACAACACACCTGCAACCAAAGCTCAAAACTCGCGAAAACAGCACGCTTCCGGAGCTGTTATTAATATCGCAGGTCGCGTGGAATTGACAACCTAGGCAACCAATCGTTTTCCTATATACATCTCAAAATTGCATATTAAATACGGACCCACCCATAACCGCATGCAGACATAGTATGGGCGTGGCTTTTCCCTTCATTTGCGGCCCGGCGCAAAAGTCTCTGTCTAAACTTTCTTCGGACTGAAGTCTCAGAGGTTACAGGGCTCTCTTTTGTGTAGCTCACGCGGTTGGGTATGTTATTGCTTAAATGTTGCGTTATTAAAAGTCTCGAAGTCATTATGAGCTGTGCTGAACTGTTGAGCTTATTCTTTACCGTTGTCATTTTCACTGGGAAGAAGTAAACATTTGTGGGATCAGGTGACACTGAAAGTGAGAGCGGTTGTGAGTGTATTAATATGTCACTTTATCTCTAATTAAGAAAGTAAATAATATTTTAAGTTTATTAAATAATTTCTCAAGTTTATTTAAAGTGAACATTGTCATTACTGGAAGCATTATTCCTATTTTTTCTCCATGTATTTCTTTGAAAGCATAATTAGTATACTTTGGCGAAACTATGCAGATTCTGCCCAGACATTATGAAGAATTAAAAGCAAAAACAGAAAAACAGAATGTTCTTCAGCATAGACCAGACATTGCAAGGCGTTTTGTGTGTATAGTCAGAGGTCAAGTTATGTTTTTTCATGAGAGTATTTGTTTATTTATGGAGCATGTTTTGTGTGTGTGTGTGTGTGTGTTTTTTTTAATGCAGGATGTCAATTTCAACAATTTCAGAGTAATTAAATGTGTGATTTTTTTCAGTAATTGAAGAGTTTAGCCTTTGAACAGAAGGGTGATTTTATTCTTTTACTTAAATCTAGCAAATTAATGTTTGTGGATTATGTTTAAAGAATAATATATGTTCATTTGTTTGTTTATTCATTTAAAAACCTGTTTAATTCAGAGCAGGCTTATTGGTTGGCAAAGACTATTCCACACTTGGTAAGCCAATGTTCATTCAGATTCACTAACAAACCTAGCATGTACAGCCTTGGGGTTTGGTAGGAAAATGTGAAGGGAATTATTGATAAATCTAAAATCTCAAGGGATGTTATGTTGAACAATATTCGTAATATAAAATTCTCAAACTAATTACTTCTATGTTAGCTTATCAGCAACACTAAGTGTTTCCTTTGTGGGTGTGAGTCCAGGGGCCTCATGCATAACACCGTGCGTAGAATTCACACTAAAACATGGTGTAAGGACAAAAATGGAAATGTGTGTATGCACAAAAAATCCAAATGCGTAAATCTGTGCATTCTCCAACTTCCATGTTCTTCTGCTCGATAAATCCCGGTCAGAGTGAAAAGTAACGCACGTGCACGCGCCTGCTGTCACTCCCCAAACTCCTCCCAGAATTACACCTCTTTGATTATGCAAATCAGTATAAATAGCCCTTAAGCTCAGCATTCTGTGAAAAGGCAATGGCAAAAGCATGGGGGGAAATAAAAGAATTTCAGTGAATACCAAGTGGAGGCAATGAAAAATGTACTATTTGTTGGTTTAAACAGTGGTATAAACAACAAAAGGAAGTTGATCGAGTGACATAGAGTGTCGGAGAAACTCGAAAGCTCAAGTTCACAAAATCGCACAGTGCCCGAAATAAAAAAAGTTATCAGATATCAAAGTCACCGTGAAAAGGCGAGTCGTAGCTCACCGTCTGAGTGTCATATGAAAGCTTATTAGGGTACAGAGAAAAAAAAATAGGCGCACAGTGGGGAAAAAAGCATGTAATCTCAACTTTAATCTCTAAATTTCCACTTTAATCACGTAGTTTATTTTGTCATTAAAGTAGAACATCATAAACTTCATCTTAAAATTGTTTAATTTACTAGTTTCTCAAATCCCATTGTAACTAAAGTGGCACATTAAATGCTTTGTTCTGTATTTGATCTTCTATGTGCTCTACATGTGTGAATCACTACCTGCTTCTTAAACGGGCTTTCTCTTTCTCCGACAGGACACATAATCCATTACATTCGTGATATTACAGCTCTCTGAATAATTAAAATACTGAGATGTATACGTGATATCTTTTTCATGATGATAGGAATGAAAGCATGTTATTAAACATGGGAACACGGTGGCGCAGTGCTTGTTCATGTCTCACGCAAGAGGCTTGCGGCGCCATGTGCGACCTTCGATGAAATAATTTATTACAGAGTACGTTTGAAAGAGACAGTACTTAACCTCCAATTCCTGTCCTTACTTTTCTTTCTCCAAATACCCAATCGCCACACAATCAGCTCTGTAATAGATGTGAAGCCATTTGTAAGCTTAGAACGCCAATTCTTCAAAACTTTTAAGGAACATTGAAATATTGTCGTAGTACATGTTTAATTATTATATCCATCTATCCTTCCAGTGTCGCGTCAGCACCAGCAAGAATACAACGCAATGCAGGAACAATCCCTGAACTAGCTAGCGCTGCGGCACCGTGTCCTCACATGTTTAATTATTAACAATAAAGATTATTTAAATGAAGTTAAAGTTTTATCTGTATAATCAACATATTTTGCTATATTTCATCTTAAAAATGATATCGTCATCATATGTAAATATGCGCTTCATAAAGTGGCACAGGCTGTGCAATATTATAACTGTAGTGCAAGTTTACAGTGAGGTAATTGTACTTATAAGTAAACAGTTCTACAAGGAGCACTTGATGGACTGATTGAGTGCGTTTAGAGTTCTTGGGATGAAACGTTTTCTAAACCGCGAAGTCCGTACTGGGAAGTCTCTAAAGCATTTTGCCGTGGCTCAGGCAGCATCTGCTTCATGCTGTATACCGATATTTCTCTTTCCGATAAGCTGCTGCTGTGATTCCCTACTCAGATACAGTGATATAAATACTCCGAGTGGTGCAGTGAGAGTAATATGGAAAAAGATGATCTGCTGTGGCAACCCTTAACGGGAGCAGCTGAAAGAAGAAGAAGATGCAGTGAGAGTTACAACGCTAAAGCAGTTATGGTATTTGGAATACTATGGCTATTCCCTGGACCATTATATTGCTGCAGGTTAATTACAATCAGATGCATTACACTAGTAAACAATATGCAGTTAATTTCAGTGTATTTATAAAGCCGCGTCAGGAATGTGGGTCTAAGAATGAAAGGGTGACCACGCAGGAACAGTAGCACTGCTTTGACGCTGGGTGCCGCCAGTCTGCAAAACTGAGCGGAGAAATTGCATACACCAAGGTATGGGTTACCGTGGAAATGTGCGTGGCTTTACGCCAAGTTTAGGTTTTATACATCGCGATTTGAGCGTGGAAACGGGAGTACGCAACATTTCTGTGCGTACGCACCGTTTATGCATGAGGCCCCAGGTCTGGTGCCCTGCGACTTCTGGCTTTTCCCAAAACTAAAATCACCTTTGAAAGGGAACAGATTTCAGGCTGTTGATGAGATTCAGGAATATAAGTCAGCTGATGGCAATTCAAAGAAAAGATTTTGCAGAGTATTTTGAATAGTGGAAGAGAGAACTGGGAGAACTGTGTGAGGTCCCAAGGTGCCTACTTTGAAGGGGACTGAGGCGTCCTTGTCCTGTGTAGAATGTTTCTTGTATCTTTTTCAATAAATGAATCTCATTATATATAATATGCTACCATGGCTGTGTTTTTGTCTGTCCAGGATTTTAAATCACCTGTTAAATCACGTCTACTATCCATTTTCGGGGTAATGATTGACCTCCAAGGTTATTCCTCATTTTATTTTTATTTTATTTTACTAGGGGACTCTGCCCCCTGCTTACTTCACTCGCCAACCCCCAGGCGGGCACTATGTGCTAGCCTCATTGCGGCTCTGCTGCTCGCGTATGGGGAAGTGGATGTTCAATTTAAACAGATTGTTATTTTCATGGGAATTGTTACATATGCATTAGAGAACTAACTATTTTACATTACAGTGAGTAATTAACCATAGTAGAAATTAATGAAGCATAATTTTCTTTCAGTTTATTACGCTTTATGCTGCATTAGAGGTATTTGTTGCATTATACATTTTCGTTCTGTTTGGCTTTGAAATTAACGTGCAAATACTTTTTAAACTTACACTTTTACTGTAAAACTTCAAAAAAACAATATTTGGAATTAACTTTTCTTCAATATTGCATTGAATTTTGATTCCATGTTTGGACTTACATTGTAACAATGCAACGTATAACTGCCTGTGAGTGAATATTATTTCTTTCTCTCTAATAAATAAACTGACTTTTTCGAATATTTGCCTCTGTGATTTGTTAATTGTCATAGCAAGAGCTATTCTAAGAGGAAACTGTAAACTTTTTAATACGAATGGCATATCTCCTTTGGTGTCTAATGTTATCCACGGAATATGTACTACATTACCTTTCTTGTCACCTGTTAAAATTTTACATGTTAGAATTTTTCAACCAATTTTTAATTCAACTAATCTTGTCCAATTGCATAGCCCATAACTCATAGATAAATTATTCAATAACATTACAAATATATCCTTCGTTCAACAGTAATTCGGCCGGTGGAAGACCAGACGGTGTTAACGGTTGTGGATATTCTACGTGATAAGTTGATGTTTTCCTCTTCCGCACCACCACCAACAACTTTTTCAGCATAGTCTATTGATACGTATTTAACCAATTTGCCCCGTAACTGATCAACAATTTTTGCGTTTATTCGTTTGACTTCATTGTTTTTCAGTGCTATGATTGCCCAGGTACTCATTTCTTCTGTTGATAAACCTTCGATATAAAATTCTTCAAGATTTGGACATAATAAGTTTTCTTTTATTGGGAACTTAAAGTGAGGAAAATGTAAAAATTTATAAGAGCTGAGAGTGCAGTAAGTGTGTCTGACAAAAGCATTCACACAAATGAGACGTGAGAGGATCGCGGCCATGGGCCGTGAACCGGAAATGGTTGAAAGGAGGGCCTGACCTCCCCTATCAACCTGAAAAAATCTCTTGGCAATAGTCTCGTCTCGTCTCAAGATTTTCTTTTATATTAGAGTGATTGTAGAATCAACTCTTGGCAGTGGCCAGCAGGGTGGCCATGCGGCACATGCGTACGGGCGCCGTTCTCATCCCTACCACCTTTGCCGTCACTCCACATACCTCTTCAAAACTTAAATCATTCTTGAGGCAGATTGAAGACTTAAGTGCCAGTTAAAGTGAAAAATTAAAGAAAAACGTACTAAGTAATTGCAACACAAACACTGACTTAATCAGTTTTAATGAGAAAAGATGCTGACGAAAGAAGAGAAGAAAAAGGGACCGCTAGGGTGGAGAAAAGAAGAGCTGCTCAGGAAGCAGCAAGCGCATCAACCTCTGAGCAAACGAATGCTAAACATACAGAGAAAATGTATGAAAACTATGAATGCTCAAGTCAAGTATATTTGTGCAGTGCACTGTTACTGGTTTCTCATATTACATGGCTGGATACTTTCCTGACAGACCTTGTATATCACCTGGATATGACATTTTGGCTCATTTTATCAGATAAACATCATGGCACTTTTTTCAGAATTAGTGATTGATAAGGAATTTACAGTATTTGCACTAAATTTAGCCTTTCATTTTCATCCCTAAAGTTAGTTAACTTGTCTGATGGGCTATATTCTACCTCATATTATTGTTTATATTTACCCTGAGGATCCATCCATCCATCCTCTTCCACTTATCCGAGATGGGGTCGGGGGGGCAGCAGCTTGAGCAGAGATGCCCAGACTTCCCTCTCCCCGGCCAGTTCTTCTAGCTCTTCCAGGGGAATCCCGAGGCTTTCCCAGGCCAGCCGAGAGACATAGTCCCTCCAGCGCGTCTTGGGTCTTCCCCGGGGCCGCCTCCCAGTTAGACATGCCCGGAACACCTCACCAGGGAGGCGTCCAGGAAGCATCCTGATCACATGCCCGAGCCACCTCATCTGATTCCTCTCAATGCGGAGGAGCAGTGACTCTACTCTGAGCTCCTCCCAGATGACTGAGCTTCTCACCCTATCTTTAAGGGAAAACCCAGACACTCTGCGGAGGAAACTCATTTCAGCCGCTTGTATTCGCGATTTCGTTCTTTCGTTCACTACCCACAGCTCATGACCGTTGGTGAGGGTAGGAACGTAGATTGACCGGTAAATTGAGAGCTTTGCTTTATGGCTCAGCTCCTTTTTCACCACGACAGACCGATGCAGAGCCCGCATCACTGCGGACGCCGCACCGATCCGCCTGTCGATCTCCCGCTCCATTCTTCCCTCACTTGTGAACAAGACCCTGAGATACTTGAACTCCTCCACTTGGGGCAGGATCTTGCTCCCAACCCTGAGAGGGCAGTCCACCCTTTTCTGGCTGAGGACCATGGTCTCGGAATTGGAGCTGCTGATTTCCATCCCAGCTGCTTCACGCTCAGCTGTGAACAAATCCAGAGAGAGCAGAAGATCATGGCCTAATGAATCAAACAGGACATCATCATCTGCAAAAAGCAGTGACCCAGTCCTGAGCCCACGAAACCGGACCCCCTCAACACCGTTGCTGCACCTAGAAATTCTATCCATAAAAGTTATGAACAGAATCGGTGACAAAGGGCAGCCCTGGCGGAGTCCAACTCTCACTGGAAACAGGTTCGACTTACTCCCGCCAATGCAGACCTAGCTCTGAGACCGGTTGTGCAGGGACCGAACAGCCCTTATCATAGAGTCCAATACCCCATACTCCCCGAGCACCCCCCACAGGATTCCCTGAGGGACTCTGTCGAATGCCTTTTCCAAGTCCATAAAACACATGTAGACTGGCTGGGCAAACTCCCATGCGCCCTCCAGGACCCTGCCAAGAATGTAGAGCTGGTCCACTGTTCCGTGACTAGGACGAAAATCACAATGTTCCTCCTGAATCCGAAGTTTGACTATTCGACGGACCCTCCTCTCCAGGACCCCTTAATAGACTTTTAAAGAGAGGCTGAGGAGTGTGATCCCTCTGTAGTTGGAGCACACCCTCTGGTCCCCTTTCTTAAAGAGAGGGACCACCACCCCGGTCTGCCAATCTAGAGACACTATTCCTGATGTCCATGCAATGTTGCAGAGGTGTGTCAACCAAGACAGTCCTACAACCTACCCTGAGGATACAAAGGGTTATTTTTGTGTGAGCCTACTATTTACTTTTATAGAGGGTAGTTTAAGTTTTTCTTTACTGTTTATATTTACTTTGGATATTTAAATTTTTTTTTTTGTTAAAGCTGGTATCTAACCCTTTCATTATTTAGTTGTTTAGTTAAACTTGCAATTTTTATATTTGCAAACTGTTCCCTGTTGTTAGAGTGTCATTACCTGTTGTAAAGATTCTCTGTTTTTGGGTTCTGCCCTTTGCAGTTCTACTTTTACTCTATTACTAATATAGGAATTTTCTTTCCTTTGTCAGTGACATGGGCAAATATAGGGCAAATATATACTGTATATGTGCATCTTTTGGCCTACCTGGAATCCCCTATAGCCCATCTACATCACATAACACAAGAAATTATCTAAAAACATTTGTAACATGGTGTGTGAAAATGGTGAAAATGATGCTGAAAGTTTTTAGGGTTTAACAAGAAAATCCCTTTTATGAATCAAGGCTTTGGCTTAGATACTGTGATGTTTTTAGCTCTTAAAATACACTATATGTTGTATATGAACAACTGCTTTAATTTATAACATAAATCAGTTTCCTCTGTCAATGCTGTTCTCAGTAGGGTGCAGAAATAATCTAACTGATGGGTGCTGTTTAATCCTCCTTCTCTCTCCTGTTGAAGAAATTGGTTTTGGATTTCTGCATATAGAAAATGTTTGATTTAAAAGTCATTGCTTTTTCAGTGCTGCAAAAAATGGTATAAATTATCTTACGAAACAAAACAACCTTAGTATTTTTTGTTGGTCATAAGGAGTTTCTATCAAGTCATCTCTGAATGCACGTACATTAATCTTAAAGAAGTCAAAGTAGGAAAAAATAGTGTTACTGTATTAACAAAATAACAAAGACAAGGAAAGGGATAAACCAAATAAAAAAATGTAAACAAAACACTGTTTTCTCCATCAGGCTTAACAAAACAGGAATTACACCACTCTCTGTCTGTTGTACCATTGTCTGTCTGGTAAAGGGGGTATGGGGTACAAGACATTTCCTCAACACTCTGGCTTTTATTCTTACAACTAATCAATCATTCCTCCATTTACTTCCAAAATCAAAATTTTGCTGTAGTAATGAATAGAAGGGTCTTTTACAGCCCTGCCAGTGGTCAGTTCCATTACAAATTACTCTTTTGTCTACCGAATTGCCTCAGGTGTGACTGCAGCCCTCAGCCCCAGTACACCCTTAAACGGTTAAGCATGCTTAGGCAGACATAAAAATAGCAGGAGGCTCACAAATACTGCATTGAGACTCTGCTGCCATCTCTCTGTTTTGTGAACTTCTATTAACTTATCAGTCCTCCATTAAATTGATTCTGTTTTTCCATGGCACTGGAACAGTTGTGTTTGGGCAGTCTCTGTTAGCATGCACATTTTCACATCCTGAAGGTGTTCAATTTATCCTGCTGGTGAATTTTTCCAGCAGTGTCAAATGTTTCTTAACTCACCTTTTTGATAGTTCAAGCTTACACTTGCCAAAATAAAGAGACTCACACCAGAGTCAGTAGTCTGCAAATGCATTTCAATTGTAAATATTCTCTAAAATTGAGTTACATTATAATTTCTACAGGATATAGAGCAGAAAATCATTCCTTCATCAAGTATTGTTTGTAATAGCATTTTGTTCTTTGAATATGTGTTCTTTTTATTCTTAATTTTCACAACCTCTGTAAAATTAAGGGCAGTCTGTATATGCCAGGCACTAGTGACTCCTACCTATTTGATGGGGGTAGAATGTCTGACTCATTGCTCTTTATGTAGGCAGTCAAGAAAGAAGGTAGTCAGACTGCAGTGTAGAGTAGTTAGCAGCAGTCATTTGTACACCTCACATACTTCTCATGCAAAAATTACTTTTTATAGGTAATGGAAGTGAAATGGGTATTTTGAGTTGGAGCAAATACACAGTAAGTGTTAATCTTTTATCTTGTTAATACATTAGAAACATTCCGTGTCTTCTTTATTGATTTTTTTTAATAGTGGGATATATATATATGTTTTGCAATCCATTAATGAAGGTTAGCACAAGGTTTCTTTAAAAGTTCACTTCAAGAAGCAGGTGTGTGGTCCTATATAAGCAAACAATATCTGAAGGAATGCGAGTGTGGAGAAATCTATATGGTAGAAATACAATTTTTACAAATAAATTTGCATTTATAAAAAACGTAAAAAACTGCAGAAATGACTTTTGCTGTTTTTGTTATCATTGTTTTACTGTGCTGCTCCTTAGGGATGTTTTATTTTTGTTTAAATAAATGGATATCTTGAGATATATATGAGAATTGAACTGTAGAAGCATGATGTAAAAGATGAGCAGAGCATATGAAGTCTAAGTTTTTTAACTTTTCATAACAGCTTGGTGATATTAATATACTTCTGAATTCTACATCATAATGTATATAGCATGAGGCAGATCTATAGACTAACTTAGGACCATTTTCTTTACAGTGAATTAATTATTTTGTAATAATTTCACTAGGTATATAACTACGTGCATAGAAGTCATGGAGAATTCTTGTATTTTTTTTAAATTATATTTATAAAATATAGTATAAACTGATGGGCAGCTTAGCAGTCTATTGTTTTATTGCATTGCCTCACAGATCCAGTGCCCTGAGTAGCATATTTTTCTTTTTGCATTGTTTTTTGCATTACAATTTAATGTTGTAGATCATCTACTGTGGTAGCCTCAGATATCTGCTTCAGAATAAATTATTGCCGTTTTATTAATAAAGTGATTACCTTCTATAAAGGCCTTAAGTAAATATTTTATACTGTTAAGAGCACCTGGAAGGAAGGTACTGTTTAAAAGTTTGATAACGAACAAGGGGAGCATAGATACAGTTAAAAGAAAAAGAGGTGAATGTATAGCCTAGGGCACACGAGATGTTCAAATACCTGAGGGTGCCATTAAACTATGAGACCAGAAACAAGAGTGAAAAGAAAAAAAAACAATATTTCAAGTTAGGAGTCTAATACTAATACTATTTAGAGTTTTTTTTTTCGCCTAACTAACTCAAAGCAAAGTTTGTTTTGCAGAAAAATGTTAAACACTAGGATACCTAATGGTCTTTGCTGACTTAAATCAGAAGAATCATGACATCACAAGGTCAGGAATCCTGTGATCAGCAACGGGGTTGCTGCTAGAGGCAACATGGAAGCGCCCACAAAACAGTGCACGTAATTGTGGTGACTGCAAGAAAAATGAGCCTCAAAGTGGTGTTGTGATTGTTCTGCATGTGGAAGATGAAATTGGTAGGCCACAGGGCAAAGAAAAGAGACCAAGATGAAAGTGTTAACCAGGAAACAGACAGGGTCAAAACCAGGAAGATAAAGAATTGTTTGACTAAACCCAAATAATAAACAAAATTGAAGAACTGTAAACCTAGCCAGAAGTAATTTTATAAAAAATCTTAAATTGAATTGCTTACAAATGTTTTTTGGAAAGTATTCATAACTTCTGATGAAGCTCTCATGTCCTGCTAAAAGAAACGTCACTTGTCTCAACTTCCAGGACATATGAACCTCTCAAGTAAAACAGTGTCTTGAAAACCAAATCACAAAATGGCTGTGTCCATTAAAAAAATAAATGGTGTGGTAAACTAAAAACATGATTATAAAAATCTTTTAAAATATAAGTCTTGGAGCAGTACCTCAAATTGAAAGTGAAACTCAACTCCACATAGTTCAGAACCTAAGGAAAAAATGCCAAGTCCCAAAGAAAAATATTTTGAGCCAAAAAAGCTATTGAGAATCATAACAGCTGATGTCAAAATGTTACAATAAATACATACAAAAAATGTAACCAAAACAATTTGTATACAGTATAGCCTAGATTTCTGACATGTTCTATAACCAGTGCTTTGCTAAATGTAAATAAATTGCATACTAATATATATAATTTCATGCCAAAGTCTTGACACTTCTGACTAAATTAGATATTTAAAAGATTACATATTTATTTTATGTAATACAGCATTTAGTAACACCCCCTTTGTCAGAAATCACACCTTGCAAAAGTTATTTTATTGCCAGCCATGAATCTTTGAATTCTTGTTTTGGAAATTTTCCCCATTCTTCTTTACAGATCACTTCCAGTTGTGAGATATTTTTAGGTTGTCTTGTGTGCTAAGCACGTTTAGGATCTACCGTAACAAATTTGTGTTTCTTGAGCTACTAAATAATAAATTTTGAAGTGTGTTTTGGATTGGCCTTTTGATGAAGCCATCGTTTTTTCAGCTTCATCTTCCTGACTGTCTCCTTGAGTATTTGTTGATATGTTATGGAATCAATTCTTCCCTGTACTTGCACAATATTTCTTGTCTCACTAGTTACCACACAACCCCAAAGCATGATAGATCCATGCCACACATAATAGTTGGCAAGGTGTTCTTTTATTCAAATGCTGCTTCTTTTTTTTCTCCAAAAAAAACCATTTGTGGTTCTCCTCAAAGAATTAAATTTTAACTTTATCTTTTATCTCAGAACTTGGTTTCAAAATGCCTCTGTCTTATTCAGATGTTGTTTTATATACTTATGATGCTGCTTTTCTGTGATGAGATTGCAGGTCAGGGTTCCATTCCAATGGCTCTTCCATGAAGGTCATTTCTGTATAAGTAATGCTGCACAGTAGAGCAGTGCACTCCATTCTCAGTTCAACCTGCTTGCAGGTCCCTTGCAGTAAATTGGGTGTTTTGCTTTGTCTTCCATCACAGTACAAGAAGGAAGGTTTGCACGGAACTCATCAACAACAAAATGTCGAGGAGAAGGCCCCTATCCCTATTTATGTTAGAAATGTGCTACATAAATTCTGATGATGATCCAGAGTGCTTTTTTATTTACCTTTGAGTGCACTGTCTCGATGATGCACTGGGACAAAGCAAATTAGGGCAACTTCCTCACACTTTGAGTGGAGATGCTCAACAAGCTGTTTCAGAATGTCCCTCTTGACAGATTGGATAGTTATATTTTTTTGAAGCAGCAACTTCTTCTTTGTAGCTCTCTGAGTTCTCTAGCAAAGGGATGGAAGTTCCACGTTAGACAAATTGACCTGAATCTCAATATGTAAGCACATGCCCAGGATTTTTTTAACCTTATTCATAACTGGTTCCAGCATGATCCCATGGAGTGTGTCATAGAGAAACTTGCTATGGATAGGAATGAATGAAAATAAATGAAGACCATTATGAAGAGATTCTTAGAAGCAATGTGCAGTCTCTTAGATATAAAAATAAGACTGGTAGGCACGCAGGCCAGTTAGAGGGAGAAAGGTTATTGAAGACTGACCTCTGCTCTCAAACTGGTGATTTGTCCTTGCTCAGCATCTTGTGGAGGCCACTATGATTGATGTGCGTTCATACCCAAGCTTTATCCGTAGAATTCTGGTGAAGTCAATTGGAGTACCAGTGCTCCAGTGGTTCCTATGGGAAGAAAGTGAGCCAGCAGTCCAGTCCAGGAATGTTGTTCTGGCAGCCCTACAGCTTGTAATAATGTACAGTATGCACTTGCATCTGTTGTGCTTAACCAGGCAACATTGCTCAAGACTGCTGAGTTTTCCTAGCACAATTCTTGGAGATCGTCATGGCATAGGTTTGCTGTTCAATGGTTCCATCCAGGCAGAACAAAAACATAATTTTTGTGTCTCTGTGGGATTGGCAGGGCAAGAAGTACTTGCTTTACTTGATTTGGGGAGTGATCTCTGTATGATCTGATGAGACCTGCTGCAACAGTTGAGCTATAAAATGCTGGAGCAAACAGATGTTCTTTGTGTCAGTGGTGATGTTAAACAATATAACACTCTACTACTTCCTGTGAAACACAGGGAAGACATACAGGGTTTTGACAGCAGTTTGCCACTTCTCCATGGCTGATGTTAATTGGGAAATGAAATTGTCTTTTTCTCAGATTTTTAAGGTTTGCCTGGGCTGCTTTTCTTCCACTCCTCTAGAGACTGAGAAGGTTGAAGAAGGGGAGGCACGTGTTGCTTGTGAAGTAGTTCAAGAAGTTAATTTAGAAATTGATCCTAATTTCACTAGTGAAACTAGTGAAGAGACTTCTTCCACGGATTTAGAGAACTTTTCAGGGAGAGCTCGAAACAAACATTTGAACCAGATGGCACTGTTCCTTTGACCTCCTCTGTTAAGAACAAGGGCCCTGACTTAAAACTTCTTGTCCATTACGAGAGATGGACATCTGAAGCGGAACTCCGTTAGCAGCGATGTTACTTTTTTCTCTTTATTTTTTTATCATCCTGAGGCATCCTGTATTTATGCAACCCGAGGGCGTTCAATTACAGTATTTGCAAGCATATATAAACATGAGTGGCAGGAAAGGGGCTGAGAAAGAAACGGAGAAGAAAGCTAAAGCTTCATCCAAGCCTAGACAGACATCAAGTCCAAGCTCAAGGTACGGCCTTTCAGAGACTGACCTGGAACAGAGAGGTGAAAGCACAGATTTCCCGGGACCTGGCGCTGCTACATCGCCTCCAGCCAAGAGCGGAAGTGGGAGCGAATGTGCAAGTGACTCAGGTCATGATAGCTCGTCAATTCCAGAAGATTCATTGAAACTGAAAATGGCCTTGCCTGCCACGTTGTCATCTACTCCTCATGAGCCTGGGACGTCAACTTTAACTGGGCACCAAAATGATCTGACCGAACTGAAGGTAATGATCACCGCAATGGCCACCGACCACTGCTCAAGACATAAAGGAGCTCAAGAATGATTTAAAGAGAGATCTAAAGATAGAAATAAATGATATACAGAAGGAAATAAAAGACATACACAAGACAAACGAGAAGCTGCTTCAGGATATTAAAGACCAAGAAAAACATTTAATTAATCGCTTTGAAGCAGCCTTTAAAGGTATGTTAGAAAAAATTGAGGAACAAATACAGGAAAATACGTCTAAGTTTCAGAATAAACTGAGAGTACTTGGCACTCAGTTGGAGGACGTTAAGCAAACGTTCACAACTCGAACTGAAATAGCTGAACTGTTATCTACCGCTAACTGAAAAGCAATGGCTGCAAATTCCATATGCAAAGTACTGAGAGACAGACTTGCTGCACTGCAAGATGGATGATGAAGGAATAATATCATAATCAAAGATCTCCCTGAGAATCGTGGAAGTCCAAACCGTAGCTGAACTGTTCGCTAAAATAATTGGAGAGGACTTCAAATCAGACACAGAGATAGCTTACCAAATATGGAGATCAAATACTTCTAAACCTAGGACTCTTATCATGCTTTTTGAAAAATTACAATCTAAATTACATATAATATTACTCCTCAGACAGAAACAAGAGATTATATTTGAAAATCACCACATTCATATTTTCCCAGATTTCTCGCCCTCAACAGCTGCTAAACTTGCCACAGTTTACAACATTAAAACAGCACTTACGGAAAGCCGAGATTAGATACAGCCTCTTGTATCCTGCCAAACATTCAAGGACATTCAAGGCAAGCTGTACATTTTCACTTCTACGGAGGAAGCAGAAAAAGAGCTAAGAAAATGGATCCTGACACTTTTTTGAAATACGATCGTGAGTCACATCCTGTCCTGGGATGGCAAAGAAGATCTTACTGGCTGTTTGATCTGCTTGCAATGATACTGGTATATGTGTATATGTATGCATGTGTAAATTATTTATTTATTTAATTATTTAAGGAGACTGTTTAACTTCATACCCTTGGTTTATTGTATTAGGGCTTACTGTGCTTAGCCAGGGCTACTGTTTAACATTATTCCCTGGGTTTACTCTCTTAAGGCTGTTTAAGATTATATTTTATGCTTATTTTATTTAGACTGTATTGCTGCTGGGGGGCTTGTTTTGTTTTGGACGTGCTCTGTCTCTTGGTATGTCTGAGGACTGGGACTTTGTGAAGTGGGGTCCAGCCTCACGTGGAGAGGCAAAATGGGGGGGCAGGGCACTAGGGGGGAAGAGAAAGAGAGCAAGCTATCTCTAATCTGTCCTTTTAATCCTTATAATTATAAGTGCCAAGGTAGTGCTGGGCGGTATGACCAAAATTCTATATCACGGTATTTTTCAAAATTATACCGGTTTCACTGTATTGGATGGTATTTTTTTCCCATGCATGAGTGGATGTTAACCACATTTTCCACTGCAATTACTGGTTAAGAATAACCTGTTCCACTGTCATGAGAATTGTACATTGTACAAAAAAACTAGTATTATTACAGGTTTGCATGGCCCCATAAAGTGATAGTTTTCAAGGGGGTGGCTCTAATGAAGAGAAGGAATCACATTGCATAACAGATGCAGTCAAAATATAGAGCCTTTTTATTGAACAAAGTTTACAAACAAATTAAACAAAAATTTTGACAACATATTTTCAATCATCCAAAGAGGCATTTAGACTTAGTAAAATATCCAGAGGTGCTTGTCAAAAGTTGTATTGCACTGAACATGTCTTAGAAAAGGAATAAATAGTAAATATTTTTTGTAAACCAACTACACTTTCTGTTAATGTTAACAATCTCTGTCCATTGACACATTAAAGTGACTTTTTAAATAACTTTTCCATCATTAAACTGCATAATATTTAACTCATAAATAATAACAATACAATAAATAATAGTGCAACTCACAGTAATAATACTATTATTTACAAGACTTCAAAGCCCAGGTGCATTACACAGTATTCACCAAATTAAAATAAAATAAAATAAAAAAGGTGCAACTTGGTGATGACATCTTTACCAACTGAACCATCATTAAGGCAAACTGCATTAATATGGACCTTGCTTCAAGCTAAGCTACATACACAAAGAATAAAACTGCAACTTGCATTTATAATGCTATTTGTGGTATAGCCCTACGGGAGTGTATTAGGACCACAACGAAGAAAAAAAAAACTATATGTCCAGATTAAAGTTGACATTTCCACTTTATTCTTATAGTTTATTTTGTCATTAAAGTAGAATGTTGTAAACTAAACTTCATCCTAAAATCAATGTTTAATATACTAAATTTTCTCAAACCCCGTCATAAGTTAATGTAGCATATTAAATGCTTTGTGTTAAGTGTTCCCCGACCCAGTTGTTAATCTCTACGTGCTTCTTAAACTGACTTCCTCTGCACTAAGAGGAGGCGCCGGCAGCGATCGCTGCACAGAATACATTCACTTCATGATATTCCTGCTCTCTGAAAATGTCGAATGCTAAGATAAATTTTCATGATGAAATGCATTAAAACAGGTATTAAACATGCACGGTAGTGCTGCTCCCTCGCAGTAAGGGGTTCCCAGGTGTACATTCAGTGTAGAGAACTTTATGGCAGGTGTGATGAGGCTCCAAAAAACTGGATGTATGAATGGGTATTGCACAGGTTTAACTTAAATATTGTGTAAATGTTGGATTTGTGATCTGGTGGTCAGAGACACGAATACAGAATTCAGTGGATGTTCTTCTGAGTGGGCTTTCTTTATTGCATGCGTGCCGTCTCTGTCTGACGTACCAAACCCGCAGTTCCTATCTTTCCTTTTTCTTTCTCCACGTAACCAATCACCACATGATAAACGTCTTTGTGAAATTAAACCTAGTTATAAACTTAGACCACAGAGTGTTCAGAACTGTAAAAAAATCTTCGTTATACATGTTTAATTATGCCATCCATTCAGGGTTACGGCCATCCCAGCAAGCATTGTGTGCGAAGCAGGAACAAATCCTGAATGTGGTGCCAGCACATCACAGGGTGAATACGAGCAATGCATACACTAGCAGGGTCAATATAGCCTTACAAAACCCCACATCCGACATGACTTTGAAAAAAACTGAAGCACACCGAGTAAACCCACCAGAAAAACATGCAAATTCAAGGCACGAAGCACCAGGGACCCCTTTGCGGTGACGCAGCAGTGCACTCTCAATGCCACCGTGCTCCCACATGATTAATACATGCTTTAATGCATTTCATCATGAAAATGATATCAAGTATTTTTCTTAGCATTCTAAATGCTCAGGGAGCAGGAATATCATGAAATTAATGTATTCTGTGTGGTGATTGCTACCTGCACCTCCTCTTAGTGCAAGAGAAAGTCAGTTTCAGAAGCACGTAGCGATTAATATGGGTCGGGGAACACTTAACACAAAGCATTTAATGTGCTACAAAACTTATGACGGGGTTTGAGAAAATCTAGTAAATTAAATATTCATTTTAAGATGAAGTTTAGTTTATGATGTTCTACTTTAATGACAAACTACGAGAATAAAGTTAACATGTCGACTTTATTCTCGTCATAAGCGTCAAGATTAAAGTGGAAATGTCTAGAATAAATTCAACATGTCGTCACACTATTACACAGTACCCAGGTACATTACACAATATTGAAAAAAAAATAAAACAAGTACAACTTGACTTGCAGTATTATCCAGTAGTATAGAAACAGTATTCACACATTTGAACATAATGGTCCACATCCGACCTTTTAAAACCAAAGTATCTACAGCCAACAGACACGGCTCCTTTTTTCGGCAAAAGTTCTTCTGTATCATCATGTTCAACTTTATCGTCTGCTACAGCTTCAATTTCTGAATATTCTCTGTCCATTTTCACCGTTCAATACCTCCACTAACGCATGTACTCCGTTGCATTTGTGTTTAGCAGTGCAGCAGTGAAAAGGTCCCCCCTTAAACAGTTTCCCACTGTGCCACATTCCAAATGTTGTTTAGGCTATTTAAACTGGTGTTGCGGCATAAGAAAAATCCATATCATAACTAAAATAAAAAACATTTTTTGGTATGAACCGGTATACCGGCCAGCACTATGCCAAGGTAACAATAGGCTTCATGGCAATAACTCCTGGGAAAATTGGAAATTAAGGTCAAGGCTGTCTTATCTAAAGACTACAAAATGACAACAAAAGTTCAGAAGCAATGTTTCCATGACCGAACAGTTAACTTTGTGAGCTGGAATGTTAAAGGTCGGAATCACAAATTAAAGAGAAAGAAAGTATTCTCTCACATAACAGGTCTAAACGCTAAAACAGTATTTTTACAGGAGACCCACTTGTTAAGCAAGGATCAGTTTCAGCTGCACAGAGACTGGACTGGCCAAATATTCCATTCCAGCTATACAAAGAAAACTAGAGATGTGGGAATTCTTATCCATAGAACAATCTCATTTGTAGTATCAGATGTAGGATCTGATCCTGAAGGGAAATATTCGATCGTCATGGGTAATTTATTTAACTGTAAAGTGATTTTGATAAATATCTATGCACCCAATGTGGATGATAGGGACTTCATCCAAAACATATTTGCATCCATTCCCACTGTGAACACTCATAAAATTATAATGGCTGGGGACTTTAATTGTGTTTTAAATCCAGACCTGGATAGGTCTCCTGCCACAGGGGTGATGACATCTAACACTGCAAAGACAATTGCACAGTTTGTAACTGATCACAACTTATCAGACCCCGGGAGATTTCTAAACCCAAACTCAAGAGCATATTCCTTCTACTCACCAGTGCATCACTGCTACTCAAGAATTGATTATGTCTTTGTAGATAACAATTTCTTGCCTACAATTAAATCTAAGCATGAGTTATTGTTATCTCCGACCATGCCTCTTTGATCATTATGCCCCACATACTCATCTCACAGCTGGTGTCTTAACCCACTTTTATTAGCTGACAAGAACTGTACAGAATTTATATCCAAGCAAATTGATTTTTTTTAGAGACAAATACATCCTCAGAGGTTTCTGTAGGAGTACTCTTGGAAACCCTGAAGGCTTTCTTAAGTGGACAGATTATCTCATATCTTTCCCACAGAAGTAAATTGGAAACCAAGAAGGTATCAGAGCTAATCAGTGAAATTACTAGAATAGATCAAGAACACACCAGGTGTCCAAATGAGGCACTTCACAGGGCAAGACATTGCATTCTGCATTCAGAACTCAACCTCTTCACAACTAAAGAAACAGAACAACTCATTTTTAAATCAAGACATCATTACCATGAACATGGAGAGACAGCTAATAATAATCTTAGCTCAACAAATCCACAAGTAGGAAGTTTGCAAAGCAATCACAGCAATCACCAACACAGACAGAGACAAAATCATTGACCATAAAAATATAATGCACACATTTAGAGACTACTATAAGTCCTTATATTCTACTGAGTTTAAAAAAGACAATACACAATACACAATCTAATGCATTTCTGGATGCATTACAGATACCACAGCTAGATACTCTCATTGCAGAGGAATTTGATAAACCACCTGCACTATCAGAATTACTAGATACTATAAACTCACTTTAGAGTTGGAAAGCAGCTGGCCCTGATGGTTACCCTGCCGAATTTTATAAAAAATTCTCAGTTAAGCTAGCTTCTCTTTTATTAGCAACATTTACAGAAGCTAGAGAAAATAAAATTATACCTCAAACTTTTTGCCAAGCATTCATTACCATCTTTCCTAAGCAAAATAAGGACTTATTACAATGTGCATCATACAGACCAATTTCACTTCTGAATAATGATATTAAGATACTCTGCAAAGTCCTAGCTAGAAGGATTGAGAAAGTATTTAGATAAGTTGATAGATACTTTATTAATCCCAAGGGGAAATTCACATACTCCAGCAGCAGCATATTGATAAAAAACAATATTTAAAGAGTGATAAAAATGCAGGTATAACAGACAATAACTTTGTATAATGTAAACGTTAACCCCCCCGAGTGGAACTGAAGAGTCGCATAGTGTGGGGGAGGAACAATCTCCTCAGTCTGTCAGTGGAGCAGGACAGTGACAGCAGTCTGTCGCTGAAGCTGCTCCTCTGTCTGGAGATGATACTGTTCAGTGGATGTAGTGGATTCTCCATGATTGACAGGAGCCTGCTCAGCGCCCGTCGCTCTGCCAGGGATATCAAGCTGTCCAGCTCCGTGCCTACAATAGAGCCTGCCTTCCTCACCAGTTTGTCCAGGCGTGAGGTGTCCCTTTTCTTTATGCTGCCTCCCCAGCACACCACCGTGTAGAAGAGGGCGCTCGCCACAACCGTCTGATAGAAATCTGCAGCATCTTACTGCAGATGTTGAAGGACGCCAGCCTTCTAAGCTCTGTCCTCTCTTGCACAGAGCATCAGTATTGGCAGTCCAGTCCAATTTATCATCCAGCTGCACTCCCAGGTATTTATAGGTCTGCACACAGTCACCTCTGATGATCACGGGGTCCATGAGGGGTCTGGGGCCTCATGTATAACGCAGTGCGTAGAACTTGCACTATAACATGGCGTAAGCACAAAAGCAAGAATGTGCATACACACAGAAAAATCTAGATGCATAAATCTGTGTGTACACAAACTTCCACGTTCTTCCGCTACATAAATTCTAGTTAGCGTGAAAAGTAACGCACATGCATGCGCTTGCTGTCCCGCCCCAACTCCTCCCAGAATTATGCCTCTTTGAATATGCAAATCAATATAAACAGCCCTTAAGCTTAGCCTCATGTGAAAAGACAATGGGAAAAGCACGGGGGAAAATAGAAGAATTTCAGCGAATACCAAGTGGAGGCAAGGAAAAATGTACTATTTGTTGGTTTAAATGGTAATATAATCAACAAAAGGAAGATGATCGAGTGACAGAGTGTCGGAGAAACTGGAAAGCTCAAGTTCACAAAGTCGCACAGTGTCCGAAATAAAAAAGAAGTTGTCAGATATCAAAGTCGCCGTGAAAAGGCGAGTCATAGCCCACCGTCTGAGTGTCATATGAAAGCTTATTAGGGTACAGACAAAAAAAAAATAGGCACACAGTGGGGAAAAAAGCAAGAAATGTCAACTTTAATCTCGAAATTTCCACTTTAATCACGTAGTTTATTTTGTCATTAAAGTAGAACATCATAAACTTCATCTTAAAATTGTTTAATTTACTAGTTTCTCAAATCCCATCATAACTAAAGTAGCACGTTAAATGCTTCATTTTGTATTTGATCTTCTATGTGCTCTATGTGTGTGAATCACCACGTGCTTCCAGGCTTTCTCTTCCTCCTACAGGACACAGAATCCATTACATTCGTGATATTACAGCTCTCTGAATAATTAAAATACTGAGAAGTATACGTGATATCATTTTCATGATGATATAAGTTAAAGCATGTTATTAAACATGGGAACACAGTGGCGCAGTGATTGTTCATGTCTCACACAAGATGCTTGCTGCGCCACGCACGACCATCGATGAAATACTTTATTGTAGCAGTACTGTCTCTTTCAAACATACTAACCCCTAATTCCTGTCCTTACTTTTCTTTTTTCCAAATAATAAAATCGCCGTACAATCAGCTCTGTAATAGACGTTAAGCTATCTGTAAGCTTAGAACGCCGATTCTTCAGAACTTTTAAGGAACATTGAAATATCTTCATAGTATGTGTTTAATTATTCTGTCCATCTATGCTTCCAGTGTCGTGCCAGCACAAGCAAGAATACAGCAATATTCTAGCTAGCGCTGCGGCACTGTGTCCTGGCATGTTTAATTATTAACAATATAGATTATTTAAATGAAGTTAAAGTTTTATCTGTATAATATAATAAACATATTTTGCTGCATTTCATCTTAAAAATGATTTTGTCATCATATGTAAATACGCGCTTTATAAAGTGACTCAGGTTGTGCAATAATATAACTGTAGTGCAAATTTACAGTGAGGTAATTGTACTTATATAAGTATAAACAGTTCTACAAGGAGCATCTGATGGACTGATTGAGTATGTTTATAGTTCTTGGGATGAAACTGTTTCTGAACTGTAAGGTCTGTACATTGATTCCCCACTCAGATACAGTGATATAAATACTCTGAGTGGTGCAGTGAGAGTAATATGGAAAAAGATGATCCGCTGTGGCAACCCCTAACGGGAGTAGCTGAAAAAAGAAGAAGAAGAAGGTGCAGTGAGAGTAATAATGCTAAAGCAGCTATTGTATTTAGAATAGTTTTACCATTCCGTGGATCATTATATTGTTACTGGTTAATTACAATCAGATGCATTAAACTAATAAACAATATGTGGTTAATTTCAGTGTATTTTTAAAGACGCGTCAGGGATGTGGATCTGAAAATGAAAGGGTAACCAAACAGGAACAGTAGCACTGCTTTGACACTGGGTGCCGCCAGTCTGCAAAACCGAGCTGAGAACTTGCGTACGCCAGGGTATGAGGTACCATGGAAATGTGCGTGACTTTACGCCAAGTTTAGGTTTTATACATCGCAATTTGAGCGTGGAAACGTTCGTACGCAACATTTCTGTGCATACGCACCATTTATACATGAGCCACCTGGTCCTCCTAAAATCCACCACCAGCTCCTTGGCTTTGCTGGTGTTCAGTTGTAGGTGGTTTTTGTCGCACCATTTAACAAAGTCCTTGATTAGGTTCCTATACTCCTCCTCCTGCCCACTCCTGATGCAGCCCATGATAGCAGTATCGTCAGCGAACTTTTGCACATGACAGGACTCCGAGTTGTATTGGAAGTCTGATGTATATAGGCAGAACAGGACCGAAAAAAGTACAGTCCCCTGCGGCGCTCCTGTGTTGCTGACCACAATGTCAGATGTGCAGTTCCCGAGACGCACATACTGAGGTCTGTCTGTAAGATAGTCCACGATCCATGCCACCTGGTATGAATCTACTCCCATCTCTGTCAGCTTGTCCCTAAGGAGCAGAGGTTGGATGGTGTTGAAGGCGCTAGAGAAGTCCAGAAACATAATTCTTACAGAACCACTGCCACTGTCCAAGTGGGAGATGGATCGGTGTAGCATATAGATGATGGCATCCTCTGCTCCCTCCTTTTCCTGGTATGCGAACTGCAGAGGGTTGAGGGCGTGGCGGACCTGTGGCCTCAGGTGGTGAAGCATCAGCCGCTCCATGGTCGTCATCACATGTGACGTCAGAGCGACAGGCCGGAAGTCATTCAGCTCTATAAGACGTGATACCTTTGGGACTGGGGTGATGCAAGATGTTTTCCAAAGCCTCAGGACTCTCCCCTGTTCCAGGCTCAGGTTGAAGATACGCTGTAGAGGACTCCCCAGCTCCAATGCACAGGCCTTCAGCAGTCGTGGTGATACTCCATCTGGACCCACTGCTTTGCTGGCACAAAGTCTCCTCAGCTCTCTGCTTACCTGGGCTACTGTAATTGTGGGTGGGGGGAAACTCTCTCCTATGCTGGTATCAGCAGAAGGATGGGTGGAGGGTGCAGTACTCCGAGGTTATATCACAAGACCGAACTGGATTTTTCAAAGGCAGACACTTAGCTTCCAATTTTCGACTCCTGTTTAAAGTAATATATAAACCCACAAAGTCTAACTCCCTGGAGATATTATCATTGGATGCAGAAAAAGCATTTGACATAGTTGAATGGAACTACCTTTATGCTACATTGGAGAAATTGGGGTTTGGCCCGAACATTTACGCATGGATCAAACTACTGTATACCAGTCCAGAAGCTTCAGTTTGTATTAACAACATTACTTCAGACTACTTCAAACTAGAACGTGGTACTAGACAAGAATGCTCCTTGTCACCACTGCTTTTTTTAATCGCCATTAAGACACTGGCAGTTCACTGTTGAAATGCTTATGAGATAAAGGGGATTGTCAGAGAAGGACTTGAACAGAAAATTTTTCAATATGCCGATGATATGTTACTGTATATATCAGATCCACAAAATACTGTGCCTGCAGTACTAACAACTCTAACAGAATTTCAAAAGATTTCTGGTCTTAGAACTAATTTGAATAAAAGTGTGTTCTTTACAGTGAATTCTCAAGCACACAATATTAGATTGGACACCTTCCCTTTTATCATCGCAGATCAGTTTAAATACCTAGGGGTAAACATCACAAGTAAACATAAAGCTCTTTATCAACAAAACTTTGCCGTCTGTTGGAAAAAATTAAGCAAGACTTACATCGATGGTCTACCCTTCATCTCACTTTAGCTGGAAGAATTAACATTGTCAAGATGAATATTCTTCCTAAGCTTTTTTTCTACTGTATTTCAAAACATTCCAGTATACGAGGGCAATCCCAAAAGTAAGGTCTCCTATTTTTTTAGAAATACAAACAACCGTTTATTTTCTAAAATATTTACATCATTTTAAAGGTTAAAGAATTATTTATTTTTCTACATAATCGCCATTTCGGTCGATGCATTTTTGTAGAGGCTGTGGTAGTTTTAGAATGCCCATGTCATACCAGCTCGCCACCATGTCCTTCAGGAAGCATTGAACCTCATTTTTCACCTCTTTGTCGGAGCAGAATCGCCTTCCGGACAAATGTTCTTTCAACTTAGGGAACAGGTGGTAGTCACTGGGTGCAGAGAGCATCCAGAGTGATCCGCCGATCTTTACGCATGTTTTCCTCAACCTTCGCAACTGTCTCGTCAGAAATTGATGGTCTCCCGCTCCTTTGTTCATCATGAATTTCAGTATGACTGGCTGTAAACTCTCTACACCACTTGCAAACGTTTTTGACATCCATGCACGACTGTCCACACACTTCCGTCAATTGGCGATGAATTTCAACCGGTTTAACGCCTTTTGCATTCAAAAATCGAATAACTGCGCGAACTTCGCACTTGGTGGTAGCGTTCAACGGGAACTCCATTTTCAAGGGCTGCCAAGCCAAGTTTGAGCATCCCAGCGAAGCTGCGCATGCTTGTTTGGGAGTGGAGGAGGCACCAATCACAACAGTGTGGCCAACAGCTGTACGAACAGTTTTTCTACGTCCCCACCGCTTTGGAGACCTTACTTTTGGGATTGCCCTTGTACATCAATAATTTTTTAAGCAATTAGATTCAACCATAACCTCATTTATTTGGAATTCAAAACATCTGTGTATCCAAAGGGTGACCCTACACAGACCTTAGGCGGAAGGTGGCATGGCTCTACGTAACTTTCAATTGTATTACTTTGCAGCAAATATATAAGCGATAAAATCCTGGAGATTGACACAAATAGATGAACATACACAGGCTTGGTCCGCAATAGGAATAAAATCCTGCAGTACTTCTTTATATTCCATGCTTTGTACCCCAATAAGTACAAGTCATTGCAAATATACCAACAACCCAATTGTGCTTCACTCACTCAGAATATGGAACCAATGTAGGAAGTATTTTAAGATAGAGATGCTTTTATCTGTGGCACCTCTCCTCAAAAATCACCTTTTTCCATCCTCTCAAACATATGCTGTTTTTAATGTCTTGCAAACATTCGGGATTAAATCACTTAGACATTTGTACATAGACAATGTCTTTGCATCCTATGAACAATTACACCCCAAATTTAACTTTCTAGCAACACATTTCTTTTACTACCTTCAAATTAAAAACTTTGTTAAATGAAACCAGCCCAATTTCCTCACCTCCCACCTACCTCTATGCTGGAAAAATTATTGATCAGTCTTGAGGACTTGGACAGCATCTCCATAATATATAAAACCATTTTACAGCCCCTCCCTTTCAAAGATCCAGAGTCCAATGGAAAAGGGATCTCTCACTCAACATCTCAGAAAAGGAGTGGAGGGTGTGGACGAAGGCTCGAGACAACAGCAGGCAGACACCAGATGTAGAGCAAAAAGCAATTTCTTTATTCTTGGTGAGAGAGAGACCACTGCAGCCCCTGTCAGCTTGTGTGACTGACAGTCACCAGCAATAGCCTATCCAAGGATGGAAGTTAGCTCAGTTTTATAGTAGTTTGTTTACTAAACAAAAAGAGGAAGTATGGCAGTTCAATTTGAGGTCAAGCAGATCGTTATAGCTTGTGGTCACACCCTGGAGTTGAACATACAGGAACACACACAGTGTTTCTAACAGTTAAAAGAGTTATTAGCACAGTCACAGTCTTAAGCAATAGCCCTTGTGAGCATCAACACACACAAGAGCAACTGCAGCGATCTCCCAGCTAACTGTCACAGAATGAGTGCAACCTAAGCAGATTTAGACAATACTCACTTCCTCATTCTT
This sequence comes from Erpetoichthys calabaricus, assembly GCF_900747795.2. NCBI lineage: Eukaryota > Metazoa > Chordata > Cladistia > Polypteriformes > Polypteridae > Erpetoichthys > Erpetoichthys calabaricus. Next base: position 128,568,361 of record NC_041394.2, read on the forward strand.
TCTGCACCATCAGGGTTACAATACTTCAACGGCTATGTGGCAGTTACAATTTAAGAATCTTATTATAGCTTACATTTCGCACATAATGATCATCCCACATAATTGGTTATACAATATCAAAAGCTACCTTAAAAGTTAGTTTAGTACATTTGTCATACAGGAATACACTCTTACAGCTTAGTGTCTATATTAGATTACATTTGTTCAGTTAGCTTAATAACTCCTTATTTATTAATACATAATTGACATGTTTCTTATGGTTCTATTAGCACCATACTTTATTATTTGTAAAGACTGAAGCACCTTAATTCTAAATATGTCTTCCTCAATTGCAGCAATGCACAGAATTCACTCAAGCTCCATATGCACAAAGCATATAATTATTCAACTTAAAATTATGTATTGAGCACAAGTGTCTAGTTTAAAATTGTCCAAAATGTTTCCAAGGCAAGATACAACCTGTGGACGTTGCAATCAAGTTCCAGCCTCATTGGGCCACATGTTTTGGGCGTGCACCAAATTAACATCATTCTGGACTATAATCTTTAAATGCCTTTCAGACAGCCTTGGTGTCACAATCCCACCTAATCGATTAACAGCTGTGTTTGTTGTACTTTCAGATGGGCTTAAAGTGGAGAAGGACAAATAAACTGTGATTGCCTTTACTACACTATTGACACATAGACTTATCTTGCTCAGCTGGAAGAATCCTAACTCTCCTATTTTAAGTCAGTGGGTAACTGATGTTATATACTATTTGAAATTTGAAAAAATCTAATTCTCACTTAGACGATCTGTACAAAACTTTTTCAAAACCTGGCAGGATTTAATCAATAACATTTTAGAATAAACATTTAAATTGAGCAATGTGATTCTTTCCCGTCTTTGTTATTCTATTTATTTTTATTCATTTATTAATTTATCTATTTACTTATTTTTACTAGTTTAAAGTTTTACTCTGCTGGGCTAGCTCTGTTTCTCATGAGTGTGAGGGTTGATGTGTTTCAAACCAAGTTTTGTTAAACTTGACTTGTTTGTATGGAATGTTATTTGATTTTAATAAAATCAATAAAATGCAAAAAAAAAAAAAATAAAAGAACAAGGCCCCTTCAGTTAACAGTGTGCGGAATGGTGCAGAGCCTGGGTATGTGTACTTACAGAAGGGGAGTGCAAATTTAGAATTCACAGTCAAAAAGGCTCACTTGGCAGATGATGAATACTATAGGTAGCGAGACGTGAATACTTGTAAGACTCCATATTTTGTAACAAAAAAGCTTTATAATGCCATGAAATATCTAAGTGAATTGCTGCTGTATTTGTAGAGTACTTAATAGTTAAAAAGCTTCACAGATAGGCTGCTTTACATATTGTGTATTCCCACTTTAGTTGGCCATCTCAGCACTGAAAATATGAAAGGACTTATTTTAAAACATTTGTATTGGGTAAATGTGCCTAAAGATTAAGGAACCATTATTCAAGTCTTTTTCTGATTGGGAGATTGTTTCAGCACATAAACCCCAACACACTCCCCTCATACGAATGGCAGTTTTGAAGTGCCTCTTGAAAAAGTTGAAATAGATATTGTTGTGGCTTTGTAAAGGGCAAATTAACAAAGTGTGGTGAAAGCACTGTCTGAGGTTTTTGGTTTTATAGTTAGAACCTGCGAGATTTGGACAGGTCTGGGTACATCTTTTACTTTGAGACTAATGGAGGAATTATGTAATAGTCTTATTTATCATCCACAGACAAATGGATTAACTGGTTTAATAAAACATTAAAGCAAATGATTAGGCATATTGTTCATGATGTACTGACTTCCTGGGTCATGGTTTTAAATATTCTGTGATTTATATACTGAATATACAAAAATATAAAACATGAGCAAGTATGGCTTCTTAAAAGTACCATTTGTTGTATGTGCTATCAAATGAGGGAGTAAACTGGCCACAGAGGAAATGCTTTTAATATTTACACATTCCTTAAACAAAGCAGACACTCAATTTTAAATAAGACACTTCTTTGATCTTTTTCTACGGTACTTCAATTTCAGGTAGGAGTTCCAGTCATCGGTCTACTCTCTCCTGAGTAAGATGCGCAATGCCGGGAGTGTGTCGCTTTTATGGCGCAGGTCCTGGGACGCAGGGGGCAGAGTCAATTTCCATCTGTGGGCAGTTTCTCAGAGCTGAGGTTGAGAACGGAGATGTTGCCATTCGTAACCACACCCACTCATGTCTCAGAGGGGTAGTGCTAACCTCAGATGAACCTGGAAGACAAACCTCAGATGTGTGTGCATGACAGTGCATGATACAAATAACCTATTCTTGGTCATTTTGATTTCAGTGCAGAATAAGGAAACTCATTAACACTAGAATTACCAAAGCCTATGAAAAAAAGTCGTAAATCCGGACCACCTTAAATCCTTTCGCACCTCTCCGTCAGCGTCTTTTGTCTTGTAAATGTGCCGATCAAGACAAGCAGCAAGCAGCCTATTATTTCATCCCCCCACTGCCACAGAACGGGCACAAATTTCTCCCAGTTCCAGCCTTGATTATCTGGGAGTGAAGTGCTGGAGTTTTAGAATGGAAATAATAGATCGTTATTTGGAACACATGCATTTCATGTGTGTTCCTTTTCTACAATAATCTGTGTAGACACATTACTAAAATAAATGACAAAATGTAGACATAAACTACATAATATAATAATGCGTAAAGCCTGAAGTCCAAAGATGAAATAAACACTTTCACAAAAGGTTCAAGGATGCTGCAACAGCTTCTGTGGTGCAGTGGCAGGAATTGTTGACTTGTAATCAAGAGTCCCCCGGTTCGATCCTGACTGTCCCATATATTTACCGTTTTGAATAGTGAGCTGCTCTTGTTGTTGGTGCTGTGTTGACATCATGCACCAGAAGGCGTGTAATAAAAAAGGTTTTCTCTGTAACAGGAGAAGGGATGAAATAAAGGAGTAAGAGGGGGGGTTGGTCGCTTCAGTGCAAAACCAGCTACAAAGATTGGAATGTTTGGGATGATAGCGAAAGAATGTGCAAAAACTTGCTTCTCATAAAGAGTTTCAGAATGTTATGGGAATACAGTCAAGGCCATGTACTTGTTTTTCACTTCGAGGGGCTTCATTGCAAGCAACGCTTGTTATTGTGTGTCTTCTGATACTAGGCACCATCTCAGTGAGGGCCAAGTAGAAGAAAAACAATACTGCGTCCCGTGGAAGGGTGTGTGCTGAAACTGATCACTTCTGTATACACTGCTTACACGTAAGCCATTTTGGGTAAGGACACTCAATTAGTATATAAGGGAAGGTTCCGCCCTCAGTTTCTTCGGAAGCTCAACCGTGGGGAACGTGCACACCGCCCGGTATTGGACCAGGCTCACGAGTTGATCCTCTGACGAGACTGACACGTGGGCTCCCTCAGTCTACTGGTCTAGGATGATGGCTCAGGGTCTTTTGATATTACTGTAAGTATAGTATAATTCACATATCTGTATTACTGTAAGTTAATAGTATAAATCATATATCTTTATATATATTACTGTAAGTCAATAGTACAATTCCTATATCTGCATGTATATTGCTATTATATTGTATGTAACTGATATTATATTTGAACAAGTAAACAATTGAAGTATTGGACCTTTCCTCTCTGATTCTTGCCTGCTTATTTTCTGTTAAAACCTTTGAACCATTTTCCCAAACTAAAACAAGGCGTGAGCTTATTCATTGTGAGTAGGAGCATGCGGGTGGCCGGTTGCTTGTGCTATAACAAGCTTGATCTGGCGGCGATCAACGCGCATGTACTGTGCAAGGCATGTACAGGGTCCACTGAGAAAAGAAGAGTGTTCATGGCTCACCTTGCAGAGGAACTTTCTTTCCTCTGCATGTCCTGGAGTACAAAATAAACACCACCATGCACCAAAATGTGGATACTGGGAAAGATCGGGAAAAAAACAAAAAAAAAAAAACACGCGGTCACTGATTACAACCACAAGATGGTATGCGAATGAATATGAATAATGTTACTTTAATGCCAAAATGTTCTCCGAAATATACTATACAGGTCATATAATGAATAATTCCAAATATCATATACATACCTGTGTCTCTGTCTTTTGTCAGTATGGCTTTGACATCATAGACCATAAGGTGCATACTAATTCAGCGTAAGCAGGAACACTCAATAAAACTGAATAAAAAAAATCAAGTAACAATGAGATACGAAGAAAGCAGATTCACCAGTGTTTGCGTGTCAGCTTTTATCCATCCAGATCAGAGAATTTCCAGTTCGATTGTCTGAAAACACCACTCACATCTACAGTTATTCCCAGTTTCAAATAAAAACTAACAGCGTCAGATCCCTTGGGGGGGGGGGGGGGGGGGCGGGTGAGGTAGTATGTATTGTGATCGTGACTTTTACAAGTACAGTGGAATCTCGGGTCACGAACATCTCAGACCACGTACAAATCGGGTTACGACCAAAAAGTTTGCCAAACTTTTGCATCTGTTCACGACCACACACTCTGGTGATGAACAAGCCAGTTTCCCTTCCGGTTCGTACGTGCTGATGATTTCCGCATGTGTTCAGTCTCCCCCTGTGCATTCCCTGTGCAGTGAGCGAGCGAGAGAGAGAGAGAGAGAGAGAGAGAGGGCGCGAGCGAGAGAGCAAGAGAGAGTGCGAGTGAGAGAGCGCGCGAGCGAGAGAGAGAGAGCATGAGAGTGAGAGAGAGAGAGAGTGAGAGAGAGAGAGAGAGCGCGAGCAACCGACGGTCTGGAACGGATTAATTGTACAGTATTTACATACAATCCTATGGGGGAAATTACTTCGGGTCACGACCAAATCGGGTTGCGACCAGAGTTTTGGAATGAATTACGGTCGTGACCCGAGGTTCCACTGTACTATAAATTTATACCGGCTGCTACAGACGCAAATCAAATGTATGTTTTTACTGTATAATATTAAAAGAGCAGCTCACTACTCAAAATGGTAAATATACGAGACAGTCAGGATCGATCCGGGGGACTCTTGATTACAAGCCAGCAATTCTTACCACTGCGCCACGGAAGCTGTTGCATTATCCTTGAACCTTTTGTGAAAGTGTTTATTTGATCTTTGGACTTCAGGCTTCACACATTACATAGTTTATGTCAACACTTTGTCATTTATTACTAAAATATGAAAAATGTTTCTGTTTTGATGATGTGTTTACACAGATTATTGTAGAAACGGAACACACAAGAAATGCATGTGTCCCAAATAATGATCTATTTTCATTCTAAAACTCCAGCACTTCACACCCAGATAATCAAGGCTGGAACTGGGAGAACTTTGTACCCGTTCTGTGACGGTGGAGAGATGGAATAGTAGGCTGCATGCTGCTTGTCTTGATCTGCACATTTACAAGACAAAAGACGCTGACGGAGAGGTGCGAAGGGATTTAAGGTGGGCCGGATTTATGAGTTTTTTCTTAGGCTTTGGTAGTTCTAGTGTTAAAGGATAAGTTTGGTATTTTTCAGGTCAAATTTCACTATAATGGTATATGTCAATTTGCCACATAAAATTGCATTCTAAAGTGAATTTTGTATCTAGTCTACACTTGTATTTATAATTAAGTTAAAGGGTACCAGTTTCTCAATGTGAAGCAGCAAAGTTGTCATCTTAGGAAAATGAACCTTCCACATTTCTGAGGCAAGCTTGTGATAAAAGAAGTAATTTTATTACAGACTGTTGGTACTGTTTTCTTGAGATAAGGTTGCACCTCTTGTTGGCAGTGGGCACCATGGGTGAAGTTTTGATGCCCATGGACTGCATTGTGGTGAACAGCACATGTAAGAGTTTCATTGTACATGTATTGTATACGTCTGAACTGAATTGATTATGGTGCATTTAATTTATTAGTAAAATCATTTTTGTAAGAGCCAAGCTACCTGCACATTTGCATTGCACTCACAAGACCAATCAACACTCAGCATTAAGGAAACTTCTGTGGCATGTCCTGCACATGCATGACAAAAAAATGTTGAAAAAATGAAAATGACAATATAGAGCATTGACAATATAGAGAATTTGACAGTGTATGATGATTAGCTTATGCTGAAAAAGAACTGAGGACAGTGGATTTTGATTGAATAAACCCACTGATATGCACTGATATCAAATCAGTCCATAAATATTTAAAGAGAACATGCAAATATCATTCAGACTTGAGCGCTGTGAGGCAGTAATGATAATTCTGTGCTACCACTCTGCCAATGCTAAGAAATTGCAATTCACATTTGGACCTCAACATTCAATAAGGTCAATAACAGCACTCTGAGAAGACTCTTTGTGGTGAAACCACACTCTTGGCCTTGCATGGGGCTGCAGAGGAAGACAAACCGAGCACAGCCAGTCTTCTTTTAAAATGTCTAAATCTCACAAAATGTTTTGCTTTTTGCCTTCCAAAAATGACATGGATATGCTATTTTGTAACATTTTTGCAATTTTAAAACCTGGATCAGTATTTTTTTTTTGAATTATTATAATTTTTATTTACTGAAAAATGGACTTGCTCAGTAAGTTTTATAATATTTAAAAAAAAACAAAAGAAAAACGCAACAGCAGCTATTTTTGAAAAAAATTATGAAAAACACAACAGCAGCTATTTTGAAAAAAATTATGAAAAATGCTTCACTTTAGAACACAATTTCATGTGGTAAATTAACAAATACCATGACTATGAAGAAATAACTTTGACTTACAAACTACTGAACTTATCCTTTAATTAAGGAACCTTGCAGTGCAGTACTCGCTTCTCTTCTTCAGTATTTTTCATTCCAGTTAATTGGCTTCAAAGGAATAAACAAATAAGAATATTTGACAAGTGAGAGGAGACCATTTAGTCTATTAAGCTTGTTTGTTTAGCTAATAGCTAAGCTGTCCCAGTATCTTATCCAGATACTTCTTAAAATTTGTCAAGGTTTCTGCTTTAGCTAAATGGCTTGGTAATTTTTTTTCAAATTCCCACAACTGTTTCCCTAAATCTTGCATGAAAACAAACCATAGAAAGGGATTTCAGCCCAAGCTTGTACAAAACATATTGACTAAGACTTATGAAACTCAGTGTTTAGTAGTAGTGATGAGCAAAATGATTCATGTGAAACTGAATTTGCATCAAAACTTTGCTTTGCCAAAAATTTGTGAAACAAATTATTTTTTGCAACAAGTAAAAGTCTTGCCATTAGCATGCATCTTCATGTATCTGCAACATTTTTTTCCATATGTAAAGGCATGACATAATTTATTCTGGTGTCAAGCGTGGGAGAATAACATGGCTGGAGAACACTTGATGAAGTAACAGTTTGAATGCCCTTGTTCCTTGCTAAAATCCTTTGGGACTTGTATGTGGCCACAGACAGTCCACCAGATGGATCCTAGTTGCGATCGACTTATGTATTTGAGGAAAGTGAGCACAGATGGTGTTACCTCTGTCTCCAAACGAGTGGTGCAAGGTAGAACCAGCTTCATGAATGTGCAGGCAGGCAGTGCATGAGATAACTTGAAAATATTTAGAGCAATATGGCAGTTTTGGAGGGTGGTTAAGAAGACTATAGTGGTTTTGACTACAGAATACCCCTTAGGGAGCAATATATGTTTCTTTCCAACCCAAAGAAACATTAAAAAAAGGAAAACTAATGTTGGTAAGTTTCTTGTTTCGCAATTGTAAAATTGCTTGCAAAATAAACGTTAGGGCCAATTTTTGCAAAACCAAATGCAACTCGAATCTCTGTTTTTTCGCTCATCACTAATTAGGTGAAGCTGAATGACATTAGTAAATATTAGTGGAGGAACAGACACTGGGCCACAGAAAAGCCAGTGCTGAATTTGATGACAATTTCACACATTATTTTTCTTAAATTTACAATGATCTGGTCTTTGTCTTTCGGGGAGAATGAAAGTTTGCCTCCGAACATGCTTCATAGAAAGATCTTATGTTTCAACCCACTTACTTCTTCAGCAGTTATGCTTAGAGAGGTGAGAAGCTTTGGCTGTGTTTGCTTTATATATGAACACTGTGGTCTGCTTTGTAAACATCTCTTGTTTGATTTTGCTATTTTGCTTTGAATTGGCACTGGAACTTACTATTGTATGGTGTTCTGTAGAATGAAAATATGTGAAATAAGATAGATAGAGAGAGAGAGATACAGTGATCCCTTGCTATATCGCGCTTCGCCTTTCGCGGCTTCACTCCATCGCGGATTTTATATGTAAGCATATTTAAATATATATCGCGGATTTTTTGCTGGTTCGCGGATTTCTGCGGACAATGGGTCTTTTAATTTCTGGTACATGCTTCCTCAGTTGGTTTGCCCAGTTGATTTCATACAAGGGACGCTATTGGCAGATGGCTGAGAAGCTAGATTGCTTACTTTTCTCTCTCTCTTGCGCTGACTATCTGTGATCCTGACGTATGGGGATTGAGCAGGGGGGCTGTTCGCACACCTAGATGATACGGACGCTCATCTAAAAATGCTGAAAGATTATCTTCACGTTGCTATCTTTTGTGCAGCTGCTTCCTGAAATGACATGCTGCACAGTGCTTCGCATACTTAAAAGCTCGATGTGCCAGATTTTGAATGTCATTTCCCCCTTATTAGCACTGCAGTTCTAGAAATGTACAAAAAAAGTTGCACCTGGATTTGAATCAGAGAAGAAACATGATGCTGTACTGTAGAATACTGTATATATTAATAGAAGTATAGCTACTAAGAAACATTTCAGAGCTATCAAAATTTTGTTTCTAAATTTTAACAGAGTAACAACTTTGTTTTTTCTTTTTCAGTGACCGGTGTAACGATGATGAAGTGTCATATGACCATTTTTTTTCTCAGCTGGGGATTATGCTACTGCTTCATGTCAAATGTTTTTGCTGGTGCGCCCTATGAGGATGATATCTGCATACAGGAATCACTGATAGCTAGTGATGCTGATTTCTGTAGGTGAGTCACAGTTTTCTCTGTTTAGAATTTTTTGACAGGAGAGAAAAATGAATACATTTTTACAGTAACTAGACAAAATTATCATATGAAAGTCTGCATGAGCGAAGTTATCCAAATATATTTTTTGCATTGCTTCATACACTGTGGAACTTGAAAAATAAAAAGTTTGAAAAAAAGCAAAAGCGTTACTATTGCTATCATGTTTTAGAAAATTTCTAAGGCTTATCAGACATGAATCGCTGGCTAGTGGAAGAGCATGTTATAGTCTGAAAACTATTGAGTTTGCTGTAAATACACTTTTTCATACAGTAAAAACACTAGTGTTAAAGGTCCAACACACGTTGGTGTAGTAGTAATTTTTTAGGCTTAGCCAGGTTGGATACATGCTTCCTAAATTCTCTTACTCCACATTTTATTATCTGAATTTTGAGATCTATATTTTTGTCATGTCCAGTGCTCTATTAATACTACTACTTTTATATTATGTTTGGCTTTTTGGATTCATTCTCTCAGTCATTCAACAAATTTTTTTTTCACTTTTTGTAATACCTATCCAAATCATTGTTGTTTATCCTCACCATCTGATGTATTACTTTCATACATCTCCTACTCTCTTCATTTATCTTCCTCTCTCCCAGCAAAACCCTGTATGTTCTTCTATATTCTTATTCAATTAAGTTTAATAAAATCTTTTGACACACACTACCCTTTTAGATACCTATAATTATTATGTAATAATTGAGCAAGTCTAGTATAAAAAAATGGAGCATTATTACATAATCTGTAGAGTAAGGAAAAATAGTGGTGGCTCTGAGGCTAAGGATCTGTGCTGATATCCAGAAGGTTGCCAGTTCTAATCCCCGTCACTGCCAAAAGAGATCCTACTCTGCTGGGCCCTTGAGCAAGACCCTTAACCTGTAATTGCTCCAGGGGCGCTGTTCAATGGCTGACCCTGTGCTCTGACCTCAAGGGGTATGCGAAAACTAACAAATTCCTAATACAAGAAATTGTATAAGGCGAAATAAAGAACAAAAAAAAAAAAGTGTTATGACCATTGGTGTACTCAGAAAAAAAAGGTGTGAGGCCTTTAAAAGACCCATAGATCAGTCCAAAATCTTCACTGCCTCACTGGAGACAGGCATTACCCCACATATCCTGAACTCAAATGTTACAGGCAGACTTTTGCCTACTCAGGCCAAAAATATATTTTCCTTCAAAATACTTATTTAAATGTCCAAAAATGCAAATAAATGTCCAGAAGGAATTGGAATTGTGAAAATATGTGGCTTGAGAGACAAGCTCAAATACTTTTTTTTATAAATGTTGACCTATGTATTTATAATTAACATAAGAAGAACAAAAAGAGGCAAAAAAGGGTTTGCCTAAAAAATGCAAAGCAACCCAAAGTTAAGCAAGTCCCAAAACCAGATGCAGTAAATCAGAAACCAGGAAAACAATATTCAGTTAAAGCACTCTTTGAAACAACAATGATCTACTGAAGATTGTACTTCTCAGCCTCCCACTATATAGGCTGAGGGCTGTATTTTGGTCAAAATGTCAGGATGGACTCACCTCTTAGGTTATGTTCACCCTTTATATCATGGGGCATTAAACAGTAGATTCTAAATTTTTTATTGTTGCTCTATTAAAAGAGGCACCATTAACAGGAAATCAGATCTTCCCTAAGTGTGGAATTAATAGAAACAAAAGTTAATATTCCTCATCCCTGCCAATCTGAGTTGATAGGTGGGGATTAGCAGCCTCTGGGGTCACCTCAAAATCTTGTCCCTAGAAAGAGACAGGTAGTGATAGTGGAAGATTCAACCATTTGGAGAATTGAGGAAAAAGATTTGCTCCAGGGACAAATAGTCTTGTAATGGTGTGTTGTCTTCTGGGTGCACAGTTAGGAGACCTGCCTGGAAAGGTTCATAGGCTCTTGGCCAGAGCGAGGATGGATTCAGTTTTCATTGTCCATGCTGAAACAAATGACCTGCCTAAGCATAGTGCCTGCAATCCATATTTTAAGATTTAGGTGTCAAACTGAAACACAGAAGTAACAAGGTGGCCTGTTCAGGGATTCTGTGTCTCTCACGGGACAGTCCAGGTAAAACTGAGAAAAATAGAAGGATTAATGTGTAGCTCAAATCTTGTAAAAGGGCAAAGGAGAAACATTGAGACTCAAGGAAATTG